>NC_134547.1:69513918-69643918 GCF_050624435.1 Tenrec ecaudatus
TTGCATCTTATCAATATATTCTGAATTGTCCTCAATCACCAACTACTAGACACACCATTTTTAAAAACACTTCTAAACACACAGGAGAGCGAAAAGAAGCCCTGGGCAGCTTCGGGCATTACATCTGTGAAATTGCCGGTGTTCCAAGATCCAACATTGAAACCAACATGTTTGCTGGTCCTTGGAGGGACAAGGCGGGATTAACCTCTGGCCACTAGACAGGAAGGGGCAGTGACTTCTGTGTCAGCGGGGACACCTCTGAGATCACAGGGACCTCAAATGGTTCCAGTTTGAGATTGTCATTGTTGGAAGGCAAGCAGGTGGCCTGCAAGGTCAGACCAGGTGGCGACACGTGAGCTTCTCTCAGGAAGTAAAACCAGCAGCAGAATCAAACATGACACCCCCACTCCCCGACCCAGGGGGCCTGGCCAGGCTTTTGCTGGGGTCTAGCCAACCTCTGGGGTGAAGCTACCCCTACCACATGCCAATGGTCTCTGTTGGGTTAATGTGTGTCTACAGGATGTTGACCAGGAAGAAGTCCCCGATTGGGTTGCAGTCCTAGCTTGGGTCTATTTTGGGGGAGAGGCAGTCTACAGAATCTGAAGGATTTTTCCTTTCAATTTCCACAAAAGCATCCAATTTGGGGCTAAAGTAATCATAACACACTTTCTCTACTGCTTCCCTAGGGATTTCACAAGGGACTTTGTACATGCTGGTTTATTAAAGACTTCCAATGATATCTTGACCTATTGTCTTCGTGCCCGTGTTCCAGACAGGAAAACAAGTACTTGTGTGGTAGAGGGGGTTGACTAGAGAACCAAATCCTGTGACACTCATGTGGGTTCAGAGAGAGCTTTATATCAAAGAGCATTTTCAATTGCAAATATGCAATTGCATATTGAAAAAACATCCCAGCCCTGTCCAGATCAAGTCTACAAGTCTGATATTAGCCAATACTAGTCCATAAGTTCATCTTTAGACTCCTGCAGCACATGCAATGATGATGAATGCAGGAAGGTTACAGGACAGTGGGGGATCCAGTAGCAGTAGAAGCATTTCAGCCCTGGTGTGGGTCTCCATGAGGCTCCTCCAGCTCCAGGGTTCAGACTGCCATCATTGTGGCTCGGTGTGACTTGTCAACGGGACTGTGAAGCACAGAGAGTGTGTCCTGCCTCCAGGGAGAAAGAGATGAAGTCCCAGGATCCTCATGAGAAGACCACGCCCACCATGAGGGATCACCAGGCTGTGACCTGATTGACAGGCTAGACTCCACCCCTTCATTTTTATTTATCAAGGTGACATGAAATTGTGTAACGACCACACCATGGAGAGCAGGAATGACTTGCCAGCATCACAGAGATAGAACCTGACTGAGCCAGAATTGGCTCTGACTCTAGGTCTGTACCTGTCTCATCTGGTCTCCTATTTTGTCATCCCAAAAATCTCAGAAGCCCCCAAATTCACACAAGGGCTCCACCCTGAGGTGTCTACTCCTGTTTCCCCTTATCACTTCAGTGCCACTCTCTACAGCCCTTCCTGCGTGACCCTGGGCAAGCGCTGAACTTCTCTGAGTTTCACTTCCATCATCAGGACAGCCACTGTCGCAACTGTACTAGTAACTGTAATATGTCGAAAGACCCCCCACGCTGGGGCAGATCACCTGCACCGAAATCCACCTCTGTGATCTTGGGAAAGTCACTTAACTTTGCTACTCGGTGGGGAATAAGAACATACCCTTCTGAGGGGTGTTGTCATTGAAAAAAGTTAACAAGTCGCTAATTTCTTTTTAAGCTTACACCCTTATTGTCATGGAGTAGATTCTGACTCACAGTGACCTACTAGGATAAGGTAGAACTGCCACGGTGGCGTCCCAGGGTTGTAACTCTTTATGGGAGCAGAAAGCCTCCTCTTTCTCCCGCCGAGGGGCTGAGGGTTTGAACCATCAACCGTGGGGTTAGCAGCCAAACTCCTAACCCACTGTGCCTCTAGAGCTCCTTCACATATGGCAGGAGGTTTAAAACAACTCCCCGCCCCCATGCTGTTCACGTGTTAAGGAACTATTATTTATTAGAAAGTAAATGACCTTAGTACAGTAGACAGCGCATATTAGACACTCACGTATTCACAGTAACATGCCGAGTGGCATTGGTTTGCAGAAAGATGAGGTCCCCCTCTATCTCCTAGGCTGGGTGTTCAACTGAAGGAGGCCCCGAGGGGTGCTAACAGTTAACATATTCGGCCGCTAATGAATGCAAAGATTGGAGGTTCGAGTCCACCCAGAGGGGCCACGGAAAGGAGTCTTGGTGATTCACTTCTGAACAATGTCATGGAAAAGCCCCCAGGGCTCTGACACACAGGAGGCGTCCGTGAGTAAGAGCCGACTCGGTGGGAAATGGTTTTGCGGGGTTGAAAGTAAATTCCAAACGTGATATTGCGCATCCTGAGAAAGTCAACCACTGTTTAGCTCCAGATGGGTATCCGCGTGAGGCAAGGATTCCTCCATCCTTCGGGTGAAAAGCAGCTGTCCTGGAGCCAGAGGGCAGGGTGACCTGAGACCAACGAGACACCTGGGTCCCTCCAGGTGGGCACAGTCTGGGATTCAGCTGTGTCTGCCTCCGAGTCTCAAGGAGTCACTGCCCCCAGGGGCAAACTCAAATCAACTGGACGCACCACAAGCAATTTACTTAGCCACTCATTTTCTAGATTTGCTCAGCAATTATTTGAGCTGCTTGTGTTTAAGTGAGAGGTTTCTCCTCTTCCGTCCCTGCCCAGTGCCTTTCTGCTTCATCAGGAAGAAGCTTCAGCAGCATTTTCCCTCCTGTAGCTGCACCATCGCAGGCACAGAAGTTGGAGGGGAGCGAGAGTGGCCCAGGGACAGCAGAGCTGCAGGCTGGGCGCTTCCGAGAGGGTCGGCCACAGCCTTACCTGGGCAGGGACGGAGGGGCAGCACAGGAAACTTCTCCTAGGGCTTTGAAGCCATAGGTTTGGGTGGTAATGATGGTGTTGGGGAGGGAAGAGGGACTCTGATTCGTGGCATTGGCCAATTCCCCTGGTGTCAATACTGGCTCCCACTGTGGCTGGTGTTAACCTACCAAGGTGAGGCGAGTGGCCACAGAGCTGGGAGGGAAGCGCAAGGTCAGCTCTGTGAGCATGCCTGAGCAGCTCCTGGACATCGCTCAGCCAGGTCAGGACCCCTGGGTGACTCTGCACTGGACGTCTCACAAGGAGCAAATGGGCACAATGAGAAGAGAGTTCCGATTGTGAGGAGGCTAGAACCAAGATTAATTTGTTTTGGGGGGCAAACGCCTGGTTCACGGGTATTCACACATCACTATCACTATCTTTGTCCACTCTGTGTCCTTTCTGTAATACCTGTTATTTATGCAAGTTCCAGCTATTTACCTTTATGCTTACTATAAACCAAAAACCAAACCAGACCCATTGCCATCAAGCGGATTCTGACTCAGAGAACCCTTGTAGGCTGGAGTAGAACTGCCCCAGCAGGCTTCCAGGGTTGGGATCATCACGACAGCAGAGGGCCATGTCTTCATTCCACAGAGCAGCTGATAAGTTGGAACCACAATCAATCGCTTAGCAGGTAAATGCTTAACCGTCCTGCCACCAGGGCTCCTTATTAAAATCTCAGAGATGTAAGTCACCTCTTTAAGTGTAAAACTAGTCCTATAAGTAAATTTTAAAAACCTGCAAATGTAAAGAAATGATCATAAAAACCATATAAGCAATTTCTAGCTAGACCCTATGGTCCATCCACAGGGTCGAGACTGGGGCCTCCTTGTATTGTGTGAACAAGCGTTACGGAGGCAGTAAAACTCTGTTCACAACAAATGGGGCCTTTCTCCTCCAGGTGATCAGAAATGTTGAAAAGCAATAGAAAAGGGAGCCACTTTCTTGGACTCTCTGAGAATCAATGGACAAAGCAGTGTTCGGGCACGACTCAAAAGCCATGCCAAGGCATGACAAACACTGAAGCTCAGCTCCCTCTCGGTAACATGGGGACGATGACAATGACCTTTGTGATGGTTAGAATGGTGTGCCGTGTATGTCCGAGGTGATGTTGAGCATGATGGCAATCATGATTAAGAAGGCGATGATGGTTGTGGCAGTTATATAATGTCATGTCAACTTGATAGAATGTAGGGGTGGAGTCTAGCCTATCACTCAGGTCACAAAGTAAGACCTACCTAGAGGATTCAGGGAACTTCCTCTTTTTCTCCTGGGAGGAGAACCACACACTCTCTCTCTGCCTCACATTTCTGTTGACAAGCCACATGGAGCTATGCTGATGGCAGCAAGAGCCCTGGAGCTGGAGCCACACGGAGACCCACACCAGTGCTGAGATGCTTCCACCACCACTGGACCCACAAGACTTTCCACCCACTGGCCTGTGATCTTCCTGCATTTGGCATCATTGCATGTGCTGTGTGACTCTAAAGAGGAATGTATGGACTAGTGTCAGACATATGGGTTAATATTGGGCTTAAGGACTTGATCTGGAGCAGCCTAGAATGTTTTCTTAAGATAAAATTACTTTGTGATATAAAGTTTTCTCTCTCTCTTTTTAAAAAGCATTTTACTAGGGGTTCATACAACTCGTATCACAATCCATCCATCCATCCATTGTGTCAGGCACATTGGTACATTAGTTTGCCCTCATCATAGAACGCATCGTAAAGCTTTTTCTTATGGATACATGAGCATCTCTGTTTTGTTTCTCTAGTCAACCCGGCCCAACAGAATGGGGATGGGGATGATCACAGTGGTGAAGATGAGCCATCCATTACCAACTTCATAATATATGATGGGCTATGGACCAACACATCACCTCTAATAGAACTACTTCTTCTTCTTCTTTCTCTCTCTCTCTCTCTCTCTCTCTCTCTCTCTCTCTCTCTCTCTATCTATCTATCTCTCTCTCTCTTTCTGGGGTAGTTAAAGTTTATTGTGCCAACCTGGCCAATAAACATATGTGGGTTTAATTGAAGGGCAGAGCAATAAATGGCTTGGTGAGCCTCGCCTTTCTAGTTCTCGGGTCTCTTGCTCTTTGATGGTCGGACCAGAGTACAGCTGCCTTAGCTAGTTCCTGGCTTCAGCTGGCAAGGCTCACTTCCTGCAAGACATCCCTGAGGAGAAGCCACATGGACCTACCCCAATGCAGCCCTGGGTGCTGGAGCAGCCGTGTGGAGACCCCTGCCATTGCTGAGATGCTTACACATTCACTGACTTGGGTTTCTTCTTGCAGGAGTGTCACTGCGTGTGTTTCGTGAGACGGAGGAGGACTTTGTAGATTGGTGTCAGACATATGGGCTAATGTTGGACTTGTGGGCTTGGGCAGCACTGCGTTGGGACATTTTCCTGATGTGCACTTACCCTTTATATAAAACTCTCTCTTATACATGAGTTTCTGTGGATTTGTTTCTCTAATGTACCCAGACGAACACACTCTCTGTCTCTTTTCCCGGAGAATACTGACTCTCAGAGAACTTAGTTTACATGGTCTCACCTGCACGTCACCTGTAAGGCCAGGATCTGCCTCTAGATCAGATGGACCCGGGAGCCCATACTCTAAACTATTATCACAGGCTTTTCATGGGCTCCCTTTCCTTCCCTTGTGGTCATGAGGAGTAAGCTAAGAGGATGTGTGACAGCACTTGACTCATGCCCAGCTTGCAGGAGGCTTTCCCGAGACAGTTCCATCCGTGTTTCCATGATTGGAAGCATTCAGCGTATTCGAGCTCTCCATTTCTGAGGCAGAGACCCATGGCTGATTCTTTCCAAAAACAGAGTCCTCTTTAGGCCCCAAACAAATGCAGGGCACCTCTTTGACAGCCCAGGCTGTGTGCATTGCGATCTTAGGACTCAGTGAGTCCCCATCTAAGGCCTAAATAAGTGGACACACATGAACTTGGCTCCCAGTTGATACAACATTGCTGTCCACCCCACTGATCTCCTCCAGGTGAAACAGTTCTGAGCTTTTTTTGCATGAGACATTTATTCTCAAGTGGAGGCAGTTCTGAGAGAGTCATGAGAAGTCAGGTCCTGAAACGTAAACAGAGACTGTGCAGGAAGGACATTCCTTGGCCCGGCTCTTCTATCCATAGTCCCTGTGACTGGGCGGGAGCATGCAAAGGGATTGAGAACCGAGAACTTGAGGTTGGTCAGCTTTGCCCTTCAACTGGGTCTCAGAGTGAGAAGGCTCAGAGGCAGGACACGAGAGTCCTCTGGCCTCTGAGAAAGACGAGCCATGCATGGAGCACATGCAAGATCCCTGCATGAAGCGGGGCTGGCAGTCTGCAACTGTGTGAGGAAGCAACGGCTTCCCAGCCTACAGGCGGAATACCGCTGAGTGCTGTGGGGGAGGAGACTGGCCTGCAGAATGGAATGCCCTTTGGGCATATGCCAACATGAAAGGGACTTTGCCACATTTTTCCAGAACAGGCTGGAGACTAAGCGGCCATGTGGCCGAGAGGTCAAGGACCAGAGAGCCATGCCTGCCGGCACAGCTGAGTAGAAGTTCTGCTATGGACAAAAGGGATGTACCCTGCTAGTGCTTATGGACCCTGGCTTGTGGTAACCTGCGAACACCCCTCATAACCCCCATGATCACGATGCTTGTCTGAGAGTTCTATGCAGCCACTGCAACAAAATGTGGGACTGGCAGAGGAGTACAGAGTGCTATGGGGGCTTGGTTGGTCTAGGAATAGGAAAGAGAAGGTGGAGGGTGGAGGCATATCTGACTCCTGCCTTTGACAAGGCTAACCGTTGGGCAGAAATGGAGATGGGCTCTCCTTCGCCCTGGTGTAGTCAGAAGAGGCCGGACATAGTCTCCAAGAAATTTCCTCTGAGGCAGAGCACACCCAAGACGCTTCAGGTTTTCTGCAAGGCTGGTTTTGTCTTTTGTAAATAAGGACACCGAGGACCAAGGAGATCAAACAACTTATCTATGGTCAAGTGAGCAGTAATTGAAAGAGCTAGAATTCAAACTTCCGTTTCTCATTTCATGCCCAGTATACTTTCTATCATATTATCTTATCGTGTTTGAGTTCGAATCTAGCATAAAACTCCATTACAAGAACCACATTTTATCATTACTCTGAACCCAAAGACACCACCCATCTCCAAATTTACAATTTACAATGGAGATATGTATTTTCAGAAGTAAAATGCTCCCTGGGCTTTGTTCCCAAACTTCACAGCGATGATTTACTGAAATTTTCTTGGGAGCTTTCCCAAGGCTGGTTATTCTCTTTGTGAGTTCGGCAGTTCAGCCAGCTGCCTAAACTCTGCAAGAGCATCAACCGTGGCTGTTGATAGACTCTGGTCTCAAACCAGACGGACTTCAAGCTGCTGTAGCTGCTACTCCCGGGATCAGATGTCACCAACAATTACTGCCACCCCTTCCTACAGAGCGCAGGGGGGCCCTCAAGTTCTTCCCAGCCCTGTACGGCAGCAAGTCACCACCAAGAGCGCACTTCATAAGACAGGTGGCACCACTTCCCAGGACCTCTTCAAGGGCCCGCTGGGCTTCCCTCCTGCCTCTGGCTCAGGAGGTGTGTGGATTTGTCCCATCAAGCCCAACCATGCTTCAGCTCTAAGGAGAGCCTACCCCAGGCTTAAACTACCTCCACCACTGCATATTCTAGCCCTCAGAAACCAGAAAACACCACACAGAACAAACTCTACAGGGGCATCAATGAAGCAGAAGATGATAAGAAAGGAGTGTGTCCCTAGAGAAGAGAGGATATAGCGATCGTGAATGCATAACATCCCTTCACCCTGCCCCTTAGGTGAGGCACTCTGGGTTCTTTTCAGAGTGGGGGGCTCCAGGTGGAAAAACATCTGTCCACTGAGTGTGTAATATTGAAAGTTGCATGGGCGGCCAGAAGAACAAACATCCTTGTTTTGGAAGAAGTCCAGTCAGAATGTCCCTGGGAAGCAAGGATGGTGGAGACTTCACCTCACCCACTTTGGACATGCTACCAGGAGAGAGACGCCCCTGAGGAAGGACTCCTGCTTGGTAGTGCGGAGGGGCGGGGAAAAGGAGGGAGATCTTGCATGGGATGGATTGACACAGTGGCCGCAACAATGGGCGGAAACGTAACAACAGTGGGGATGGCACAGGCCCGGGCAGTATTTTGTTTTGTCGTGTATAAGATCATGTAAGCCAGAACCAAAGGCTAAAACTCCACCTCCATTTTCCGACTTGATTGTATTTCCAATGAGCAAAATAATAATAATAGTCACTCTAAAGGTAAGTGACTACAGCTATGAGATACTGAGCAACAAGCGTACATTTTTTAACACCGTTTGAGGCCACTGACATGAAGTGGCACATGTATGGGACACACTCAAAGTGGCTTCTGTTTCCCAATGCTCCGGCACCTGCAAGCAGTGATAGCCACAGAGTGGACTGAACCTGGACGGAGAGCAGGCCCCGTTTCTCCAGCCACTCACAGGAGGGTCCAGTCTCTACTCACCAAAGGAGGCGAAGGAGCCCTGTCTTTGTGGATGATGCTACGCCAACTGGCCTGGCTGTGATGAGCCGTAGCACCCGGGAGGGTGGCATGTAGGCAAAAGCAAAGGCCCAAAGGCCGGAAGGACCTAGAGAGAGAGGGGCGAATGGAAACCAAGAACCCATGGAAGACAGGGAAGAGTGCTGCTACCAGCAGAAGGCTGCAGCCAATGTCCCGGGACAAGATGATCATCAATTGTTAAATGGAAACAAGGAGCCCTGTCCGTGAACTCTCACCCAAACCACAATAAACACCTCCCCATCTCATCTCCCATCCTTTGGACAGGCTGTCAGGAGTGACCAGTCCCTGGAGAAGGACATCATGCTTGGCAAAGAAGGGCAGCAAGAGAGAGGAAGGCCCTCAAGGAGATGGATGGACACGGTGGCTGCCACAATGGCCTGGGGCATGGGGACAGTTGTGAGGGTGGCCCAGGACTGGGCAGGGTTATGTTCTGTTGCACATCTGTTTGCTATGGGTCAGAATTGACTCCAGGGTACCAAACAAAAATGACACCCCCCAAAAAAATAATGACACACCATGAAAGAATTGATCAATACTAATATCTACTACCTGACCCCCGTGCCTGCAAAAGCATAGCAGTGGGGGACCCCTGAGAGACACTCCTCTCTAACTGAGAGTGTTTCTTTCAGAAAACAAATAACTGCACTCTCTGACCAGGATGATAGAAGTGGAGGGGGATGGGGTCTACCTCTTTCTGAAAGGAATTCAACACTGCTTTTAATAAACTCTTTGGCTACCAAGATGAAACGGGCAGACAACAATAACAAAGAAGATATTATTACCATAATTTTGGTGTAATTGGATAGAGGGGGTAATATTTATTTTAATATTACAGAGGAAATACCCCACAATGCAGACCCTGGATTAATTCTTTATATCTGTGGACTGAACTTATCAAATAAAATTGTACTTATGGTAAAAAGCACACACATAAATCCTGCCTCCTTGTCAGCTGGCAACTTCGAGCCACGGCTAATTGTGTTATATATCTTCTGCAGCCATGCCCACCGGTTACCAGGTCCAAGTGCATCATTATTTATCGCACGAACAAATGCAGCAGTCCTCTTGACATCTGAGCTTGGAGTCCCATGAAGCCCTGAAAGGTGTCCCTTCTCTACCAGGAAAGGCCCTGGGTGGGCATGTTTTGTTGAAGAATTCTCCTGTGGAGGTATAGATCTGGGCCGCCTTTGAAAAGGAGCGAATCAAATTGATTGGACAAGGAATGACCTTTGAAGGATCCTCAGGGTGGGAGCAAAGCTCCCCTAGCCCTCCTCTTGGGCCCTTGAAGCAAAAGAAAGCCATTGAGCATTTGCCAGGAACTGGGCCAGGGGCTGACTGCGTGAAGTTGGCATGGAGGACGGTAGCTGTGCTCCAGAGAACCTTACTACATGCACTAGTCCATTTCATTCATCCACTGCCCTCTCTTCCTCTCTCCTTGGGAAAACCAAAGTCCAAAGTCATGGCCATCAAGTCCATTCTGACTCATAGCAAGACCCTGTATTAGAGTCTAATCCTTATAGGAACAGAGTCTCATCCCTCTTCCTCATAAGGTCAGAGGTTCTACACCCCCAGCTTTGCACCAAGCAGACCAACCCTCACCCTACAGGGCCGTCAGAACACTTCGTTGTTCGCACAGGACCAGGTTCACACTCACTCTGAATGCTAATCGGCAGCCAACTGGCCTTGCTTTTCTAGCTGGCGGTCACATTGTCTGGCTCCAGGATGGTGCCTGAAGGGGACTTCTCACACTCTCTGCTCCATCTCTGTAAGAATGGCCCATGGGTTACAATGCATCTTGAGCCTATGTGATTCTACCCTGCTGAGCAAATGGACTTCCTGTTGGAGAAATCCCCCACCTCTCCAGATGCCCCTGCATGGAGCTGGGCAACAATACCAGTTCTAAGGAAAGACAATTTGGGGTTTCCTTGTCACGATCCTTTCTATGTACCTCTCCCTTAGAAAACTCACAGGGGAAAGAGGTGGGCAAATGAAGCAGAATTTGGACATCCCTCATAATGGTTACTTATTGGGCTGCCATTCGCAAGGTCCAGGGTTCAAAACCACCAGCGCTCCACAGGAGAAAGACAGGGCTTTCTACTCCTATAAAGAGTTATGCCCTCAGAAACTCACAGAGGCGGGCAGTTCTGCCTTGTTCTATAAGGTCGCTATGAGTTGGTATCAACTCCGTGCCAGTAAGTTTGGTTTGGGTGTTTTGGAGTTGCCTGCCTATAATGACACTTTATGAACCATGAATCCACTAAGACATGGTTACCAGTCTGCTCTGGTCCAACTGAAATATCGCTTGGGCAGCTCATGAGCACCAGGCACTGGGTTATGGAATTTTCACGGGCTGCATTCACAGCTATCATGGCCACCCTCTGCTACATACACGCCACCCTGGCCCCTTTAAGTATGGGGCGGCATGAAGCTCAGAAAACCTGGCAGCCACTCACAAAGCTGGGATTTGGACTTGAGCTTCCCAACTCCATTTCCAAAGTCTTCCGTGAGACCACTGTCTGTTTACCAGAGGGAGAGAGCACCCTTGGTTGGGCACACGGTGAGTCCAGATCAGTGTGGTGTTTCATAAGTAAGGCCCTCTGCCACGAATAAATGGCCAGACTGGCAAACCAAACACCATCCTGGCCGGAGTCAAACCCACTGTGTGGCAGGTCTACCACATAGGAGCATTCTCTGACTCGGGGTCATTCACCCTCTTTCACTCATGGACTCAGTGAAAATCCCAACACACACACATACACACACACACACACACACACACACACACACTATAGGGCTATACGATGAGGTTGTGGCTTCAGAATGAGATGTCAGCCGACTAGTCCTCTCTACCACACTGTCTGCTCATTCTTGAACGTAAATTCCATTGGTCCTATCACAAAGGTGACCATATAGGCCCCACAGAATATGTAACTGACCTTCTCCAATCAAGGCAGCAGTCTCCCATCAGCCCCTGAAGCTAGGGGTTTCTTTAGGAAAGTGCACCTGAACCCGGATGGAAGTGCGTCTTGAATGGATGAGGAAGCTTGCCTCCTGTGGGCAAGGACGTTTCAACGCAGCTCTGGGGCAGAGGCAGCAGTGGGGTTCACACAGTTTAACAACTAGTTCGTTGCCCTAATGACCATTGTGAGTATTTTTAAAAGGACCTAATGAAAGGTACTTTATTATTTCACACAGTTATTACTTAAAGAAGAACAATAGAAAATGTGCACAAAAATTGTGCTATAAGATATAGACTGTGTCATGAGTTTTAAAATATGAATGAAAATTATTAACTAATACCTGACCAAAAAACAGTAACGCTATTATTTAGTATTTCCATATTGTTCTTGATTCGCATCCAAACTTGCGGTATTCTTTGCGTTTATCCGAGTACCATCGGCTGTGTGATCTCTATCTTTCCACTATAGGAGTAGGTTCCTATTCCTTAGAGGTGGGCCAACTGGACCACAGTCGTTGTGTTTGGTAGACCAGAAGCAGTTAGGCGACTTCTCTTGTTTGAACATATTATGTTTGTTCTTTGGTGCAAACCCTTTCTGGGTTCAGGGAGGTACATGAGTTTCCCTGGCTCTGCAATGGAGGAGGATGGAAATCTTATCAAGCTATTGCTTGATAAGATTCGCCAGCTTCAATGCAAAGAAGGGCAGTCAGAATCCCACACCGGAAATCAGGATGAGCTACGAGATTGATGGGTCCTAGTGCAAAATAGAACGGTGGGGCCTCTTGCTGCAACAATCACGAAGGGTTTTAGGATGGCGACTGCCGAGCATCAAACAGTGAAGGTGCACGTCCTTCAGGCCATGCTGCCACAGCCAGCAGCCATTGCCATCGCTTTCTGAGAATGATCTAATGGGAGGACACATCAAGAAGCCAGATGTCTCTTATGATCGATCACCTGGCTTTCTGGCTCCTTCCTGGGATGAACCCCTTAGATTGGCCTTTAGGAGAGCCACCAGGGCAGTCTTTGTCCATCGGTTCTTACGAGCAACCTCGCGGAACTCTCAGTAGATTCAATATCGTGGCCCCACAGTCTTTTCTGTACCGATGGTGAAAGCAATGCAAGGGTGATGCTTATGCAGTAGCTGATGTCCAAAAGAAAAGATCATTTCTCCCTGAGCTTAGAAGCCTTTGACCTAAACTCCACCATGTGCAGAGGGACAGGGGTTAGACTGGAAGACTTTAATCATTGTGCTGGACAACGGGGACACGAGAGAAGAACAGGAGAGAGAACACTTCTGTTAAGAGGTCAATATGTGGCCTTAAACGTCTCTAGGGAATCTGCAAGTCACACCTGACATTGCACCCAAACCAAAATCTAGGCAGTACAAACCATTTAAAGAACAATGCAAGTGCGAGAGAAAAATCTAAGACCAAGACTTACAAAGCCTGGCTTTGCCTGAGCCTTGAGACAAGGGGACCATTGGTCCACTTCCGTAACAGGAACTGAACAATCACATACTCTGGCCTTTTTATCTTCTTACTGGGTCTACTTTACATACCTACATAGTAAACTTTGTTTAATATCAGTGGTCACTCCAAAAAGGATAGCTAGTGCTTGCGAGCACACACGCTCACATTCACACACACTCACACACAGACAAATGACAAAGTCACTGCCATTGAGCTGATACCAACTCATAGCGACCCTGTAGGACAGGGTAGAACTGCCCCTTTGAGTCTCAGAGACTACTCTTTACAGGAGTAGACAGCCCCTTCTTTCTCTCAAGGACCTTGCCGATGGTTTTGAACTGGTGACATTGTGGATCATAGCCCTTCTGGTGACTACTATGCTACCAGGCTCCCTCTAAAACACACACACACACACACACACACACACACACACACACACACACAGAAAAACCAAGCATAGAAGCCACAAGAACTCAGAGCACACAGCACAGAATGAAGAAAGGATATGGACATTCATGCAGACTGATCACTGAGTCAGAGCGTGATTTTCTTGTGTAGTGACCAGGTGGTAATGGCGGTTTTGTTTTGTCGAGTGATCTCTCAACTGTCCCCTTAACTTGGACGCTAAGCTCCAATGTGCTGACATGTTATTGCCTCCGCTCCCAGGAGGGGCATTTAGCTAAGGGATCCTCAGCCATTCAACTGCCAGCAGACGCTGAGCACACTTGTCTCTGCTGTTGTCTGAGAATAACATCTCACCCCTCGATATTGAAAGGTGCTGGGGGTTGATGCTATATTGCAGGCAGTTTTTTCCCTCTTGTCCCCCCTCTACCCAAAATTGTATCGTTTGACACTTAACCAAATTAACAAACATTAATTGCACATAAAACCCACTTTGCTGAATTGCAATGAGCCATTGAACCCTATGGACCGACCCCCCAAGAGTTTATAGGGGGAGAAGCGGAGTTGGCAGTTCTCAAACGCGGAGACACTCCACGTCCTCCACCCCGCTCCTTCGAGGTCATGGAAAGCTCTGTTGCAGAAAGAGAGCGGGTGTCCAAATGAGCAAGTTGGCAGCATTCTTCAAACAGATAAATGCCACCTCAGGACTTTCCTGGTGTCTTGCTTCTGCCGGCCAGGGCCTGTCAGTGGGCTGGGATCGGATTTGTGCACAGGGCAAAGAAGGCGGTGTCTCACCATGTTCACTTTCCTTAGCTGAAAAAGAAGGGGCCTTTTTCTTTTTCCCAACTTCAGTTGTTTGTTTTTTCTGAAGGGGTGGCCGCATTTCTCTCTGGCTCATTGCTGATTTTCTCTTAGCCCAGGGCTGTGAGGCTTTCTGCCATATCACTTTTTCACATCATAAAAATCATCTTACCGTCCTGTCTTCTCTAAGATGTAAGGGCACTGTCTGTACTTCCTGTGCCCGTCGCTCAGAGTGTGGTGCTTGGAAACGAGTGACGGATGGCACAGCCCTCCTTGGCTTCATCATCCAGCAGGACAATCAGCCCCCCAGAAGAAGGGCCTGGGCTACAGTGGTTGTGTTAGACCGAGCTAACACAAGAAACAAATGCAGGGACACTCGTATGTGTGTAAGAGAGAGCTTTATATCAAAGAGCAACTGTATATTGAGAAAACATCCCAGTCCAGTCCAGATCAAGTCCTTAAGTTTGATACAAGTCCAGAAGTCCAATACTAGTCCGTAGATCCTTCTCCAGACTCGTACAGCACATGCAATGAGACAAAATGCAGGAAAACCACAAGCCAGTGGGTGAAAAGTCTTCTGGATCCAGTGGCAATGGAAGCAGCTTAGTGCTGGCACAGGCCTCCACATGGCTTTTATCAGCAGGAGGGTGAAAGCAGGGAGATTGAGAGAGAGAGAGAGAGAGACTCACAGGGCTCAGCAAGTCTCCAAGTAACTTGTCACCAGGGCAACAAAGGCAGACAGAGAGAGGAAGCTCCCAGAATCCTCATGAGAAGGCCACACCCACAGGAGGCATCATCAGGCTGAGACCTGATGCACAGGCTAGACTCCACCCCTACACCAATTGATCGAGCTGACGTGAAAGTATATAAACACCACAGTGATTATATTCACCCTCCTATACCCAGCTCTACCACTCATCTGTCCATTTGCTGGACTGCGTGGACCTGCATTTTGCTGTCTTCCTGGAAGCTCTGCCTCTGGTGTTTCAATACCAGCAGGGTCAGTCATGGTGGACACCTTTCAGCAGAGCTTCCAGACTAACACAGACTAAAAAGAAAGGTTTGGTGATTTTGTCAGGCAGGATTCTCTAGAGAAACAAAACCAGGACACTTATGATTATGTGTGTGTGTGTATGGAAATGTTGTTAATATTAATATACTGGAAGTCCTTCAATTCACATGGGCTACCAGGTCCAAGGTCAAGGAAGCAGACAGAGGACTCTTCCCACAGTCAAGGCAGGCAGAGTCTGCCTGCAGGTAGCAGACAGCAGGGTGGGTCAGCAACAGTCAGCAGCTCGGGAGCTTAGTGAAGCAGGCCCTGATGGGATCTGGAACTCAAGCACGGTGACAGGATCCACCAGCCTCAAGCTCAAGCAATGGAAACACCAGCAGCATAACGAAGCAGGTCTTGAAGGGGGCTCAAGCTCTAGCGACAGGATCACAGGTTGGCTTGAGCCCCAGGTAGTGTAGCACACAGGTTGAGGTAGAGAACTAGATAAAACAGCAACACTCTGGTTCGATCATCAAGGAACAAGAGAGACAGGGGTGGGCCTTGCAGAGTCATTTATCTCATTGCCCCCAAATCAAGCTGTGACCTGATTAAGCTCCTCCCACAAGTTCATATTGGCCTAGTTGGTGTGATAAACCAAACAACCACAGTGATCTACTTCGTAAAAGCAGCCAATGAAAACCAAACCCTTAGGAGCACCTGGGAATACTGTGTGACAGCCTGCTGGAATATGAGTCCCCTGGCCTGGTATTGTTGTTAGGTGTTGAGATGGTTCTGATTGCTAGCAACACTGTGTGCAACAGAAGGAAACCCTGCATGGCCCTGCACCATCCTCACCACCATTGCTATATTGGAGCCCGCCCTTGTTGAGAGTCTTCTTTCTCAATACTCCTCTACTTTACCAAGCACGATGTCCTTGCCCATGGAATGGTATCTCCTGACAGCGTATCCAAATTACACGAGACAAACGCACACCATCCTTGCTTCTACGGAGCATTCTGGCTAGACTTCTCCCAAGACCACCCTGTTTGTTCTCTTGGCAGTTCATGGTCCTTTCAATATCCATTGTCTGGTATGGAATATATTCAAAGGACACCACGGTGGCTTTGAGCCCAGGATGGCCATCTGTTGGGGCCAATTCAATGGTGGCTACCAGTATATTCAGTGACTGAATCCTCTTACATCAATGAGAGTTGACCAGAAGACATCAGTGGGTGAGTGAATGAGTGGTTAGGTGATATGGCACTGTTTTATATATTTTTTTCCATTATGTTTTCCAAAAAGTCCCATGTGGCATCAGAGGCAGCTGACACCCAGAATCTGCCAGTGTACCATGTGCTTGCCCTGAGAGTCTGCCATTTGGGTGGTGTATGTTGCCAAGAACTGCACTGGGAAGCAAACCCGCAGAACCCAGGGAAGCCGCCTTATAAGAGTGGGTGTGGGGGTCCCCTAGTCTTACTAAGAGATTTTTCAAAAGAAAATGTAAGCGGAGAGGCAAAGCCGATCTTGGAAACAATGGAAAATGACCACTGACTTTTGTTTCCTCTTCCCTCCTTTCCTCTCTGATTAGAAAGCTCACACTCCAAAAGGTTGGGGGAATGCTGGGAGAAGGCTCTGCTCTTCCACCACCAGCAGGGAGCGCAGGTGTGTATGACACAGGAGTGAGAAGTGGTGTGAAACTCAATGTCATGTAGATAAAGTGAAATTCAAATGGAGATGTGTTCCATAGTCCAAGCAACAGTCTCATGGGTATCGACAGAAGGAATAATACAATTGTCATGGCCACAATAATAGATTCAAAATATCTAAGCACTAAAATAATCACAACCACAAGTACAAATTGACAAGTAACGAGGGAAATTCCATTCCCTTCTCTGCTCTATTGGTGGTATGGGGCTATGTAGCAGCTACATAATTTTACGTCAACATGAAGGTATGTACAAGTGTAGGGGTGGTATCCAACCTGACAATCAGGTCACAGTCTGATGGTGCCTCCTTGCAGGCATGGCCTTCTCATCAGGAGGACCCTGGGGCCCTCCCCCTTCTCTCTGCCTTCACCTTCCTGCTTGCTGATGACCCTGAGGCCTGTCATGTTTCCACCAACCTTGGATCCATATGACTCTGCACCCATCGGCCAGTAATCTTCCTACATCCTGCATCGTTGCATGTGGTTGCAGGAGTCAGAAAAGGGAATTATGGACTATTACCTGACTTGTGGCCTTGACTTGGAGTAGGCTGGGATGCTTCCTTGATATCTAACTACTCCTTAATATAAAGTTCTTTCTTACGCATCTATGAGTGTCACTGGATTTGATTCTGTAGCCAACCTAGCCTACCTGTAACTTCCTCTTAGAACCAAACCAAGGATACTAACCAACTTGGTCTCTAACTAGTAGCTAATCAAACAGCTAACCACTGTACTGGAAAAAACACCAAACTTACATTCTTGGAAAGATCAAGGATGTGACCATTTAAGAAGGATTCAGAATATCTTGATTAGCACGCATGACTGATTTCAAAGGTGCACAATAACTCAGGACCTATTTACAGAGAGCACCTTAAAAAAACCAATAACACAGCTACACAGTGGATTGTCCAAACACAGTTCCCGAGACGCAAGTCCACCAAACACCAGGGCCTAATCTCAAAGTGCTGGCACTAGAAATACACTGTCAAGGATGTAATTAAAGAATGTAGTCACGATGGGCAAGTACACCATTCGGGAGCTCAGGGTCAGACACAGATCAAAATGAAAAACAACCCCTCTGCTTTAAATGAACATGGGCTGATATCGTATATCATAAAATGTCCATAGATGACAAGCGCATCCGTATGGAACGCATCAAATGCCACCATGGGCAGCAGATTCACAACTTGGAATGTTGGCTAATGTCTCATGGGAGTTTTTGTGGAACATGCTTAAGTATCAGGGACATGACAAAAGAAAATGACACAACGGTGAGGCTTTCTACTCCCGTAAAGAGTTACAGTCTTAGAAACCCACAAAAGCAGTTCTACCCTGTCCCAAGGGTCGCAAGGATCGACGTGGAACACCCCCTACCCCTCCTGCAAGGTGAAAAAACAACAGAAATGTGGGTGAAGGGAGACAGCGGATGGTGTAATATATGAAAACAATAATAACTTATAATTTATCAAGGGTTCGTGGAGGTGGGGGAGAGAGGGAGGGAAATAGAGGAACCAAGGGCCCAAGTAGAAAGAAAATGTTTTGAGAACGATGATGGCAACATATGTACAAATGTGCCTGACACAATTGACGTATGGATTGTGGTAAGAGCTGTAAGAGCCCCCAGTAAAATGATTTATTTTATTTTAATTGGATTTGTCAAACTAGATAAGTAATTTTGTGTGAGTAGAACCGAACAAAAATTCCCATAAGATCATTTATGAAAAACAGCTCTGGGGACAAAACATGCAGCACACACATCTTTTCAGGGCTTAACTCATTGTCACAACATATAACCTTATCTGCAACATATAAAAACGACAGACAATCCCCAAATCGGTTTTATGAAGCTAGCATGACTCAGCCACTAAGGCAAAAAACCCCCCAAAACCCAAAAGGCAAACGGTTTTTAAAAACACATTATCAATGTGAATCAAGCAGTGGGTTTAAATAATACCTCCTATGAAGAAGAATTTGGTAACACTATCCAAGAACCGTTTGTCAGTAAAACCAAACTTGCTAACATTGAGTCAAGGACTCAAGAGTGACCCCATAGGACAGGGTCGAACCACCCCTGTGCGTTTCCAAGACTGCTCACTCTTTATGGGAGTAGTTGTCTTTCTCCCGCTGAGCTAGTTGGTTGTTTCAAACTGCTGACTTTGCGAATGGAGCCCAGTGCCTAACCACTAAATCCCCACAGCTCCTGCCACGGGATCCAGGTGGGCTCTAAATCAAATGAGAGTGTCCTTGTAGGGACAGAAGAGGGACATAGCTCAGGGAAGGCAGAAGCCTAGCTTGGAGTGATGTGTCAACATGACGATGCATGCCCAAGATAGCTGACCCCCACCCAAAGATATGGGATCATTTATCCCACGGGAAGCAACATTGCGGACACCCGATATCCAACTCTGGCCCCCAGAACTGTGCAATAATAAATTTCTACTCTCTGAAGCCACCCAGTTTGTGGTTGGTTTTAATGGTTGTCCTTGGATGCTTCTATAGCATCTGAAAGCGCCAGCCACCATCAGGCTTCATGAAGGCTTCCAGAGAGACATTGGCTTCAATTCTTGGATTCCATTTCCATCACTTCTTGTGTGACTCTGGACATACCACTTAGCCCTCCTGCATGGCCATTCTCTAATCTACAAGCTCAAAATAATGCTTTTGCTACAAGGTTATCATGAAGATTAAATGGTCATATTGATCGCAACATCACTTAGCTCAATACCTGGCACATAGTAGGTGTTCAATAAATGTTGGTTTCTGCCTCCTCTGACTATATTGACAGGTTGTGGCTGAGTCTCAGAGATGAGGTTTATATTTGGTCAATTATGCCATTCATATGCTCCCAGCTGTGGTAAAATTATAGATTTGAAAAATCTCTTTGTAGATCAATTTCTCTAAGTCTATTGAATTCAGAGAAGCAACTTAGATCCTTAAGCTCTAGGAAAGGATAAAACAAAATTGTGGTGGTGGAGGGGAAGTTTTCTATTTTATTCTTTTGTTTGTTTTTTAATTAGCCCACAAAAAAGACTCATCGAGTTGTAGGTAAAATTTCATTACCACTTTCTCTGTTTATAAAGACAGTGGTGTCTGATTGGTCTAAACCCACATGTACCAATGGGGGGAGCGAACTGAACGTACAAGGGGTAGTTGATTTCAATGGTTGTTTAATGCACAGTGTTTAATTTAATATTTTCCCAGAGGTCTTTAAAAGTATTGGGTGCCTGTGGAAAGTCCAATAAATATTTGTCATTTTCTATGGAGCCATCAGTTTGTTGTCTGTTTGTCGGTTCCCACCCCCCACTCTCAAACACAAGTCCGGTGGAATATTTAAAGCCTGAGCTCAGCACGCAGGAGCTTATTAAAAATGAGTCGAAATGAATTTGCTGGCAAATGCTGGGAATATGGAAATGAGGCAATGTTTAAGAATCCCTGAGTGGGCTGGAGATGGTAAACTGGGATTCTTGGAAACCCAAGGAACGGAAAATTAGTTAGACACAGGGAGGTGCAGGGAGGGGCCAAGGAAGAGAAATGTAATAGAGTATATAGAGACCATAAAGGGATGACTATCCTCATTTCCACCCACAACACACACGCACACACACAGATACACACATAGACACACACGCGTGCACACACACACACACACACACACACACACACACACACACACTGAATAGGTTATCTGATAACCAAACTCTCGTTTTCCACCAGTTAAAATCTACTGTGTATGCCCTCCGACCAATTGTAGAATATTTAGTTTGCACCTACCGCTTTCCTCAAGTGCTGCTCTGCCTATGCTTTTGCATCACAAGGACGAATCCTGTCAGTTATTCAGCAGCCACTGCCCATATGGTGAATGCCCACTGACCCTGCATAGAGCTTGGGGTAAAGTAACAAAAGCGAAAGTTGACCTAGTCTCCCATTCATTCAATTTGGGGTTTAAGGAGAGAATTCCACTTTTCCATCCTGGTTCTTCACACCTTCCCTCGGACATGGAGCCTCTCCTGTGGACCATGTCAGGGTCCCTGCCTCCAACCCCCACTTCCTTTCCTTCTCCCCTATACTGCAACCCCGAGGTACATAAACCAGATCACATCGCGCCATAAACGCCCCCTATGGCTCCTCCTGGTTGCGTGTGTAATGCAGTCCATTCCTCGCCTGACTGTAGAGGCCCTGGGAGTCCTGACCTGCATTTTCTCGTTTTCTCTCCAGCTTCACCTCTAGGCTCTGCCCCTGCCTAAGCAACATCTTTCACCCATCCCTAAAGATGCTTCGTGCTGCCGCGATGTTGGAGTGGAGCACGCCTCTGTGCATTGACACTTTTATCCAACATGTCAAAGTAGTCTGGCTTTTGATAGCTCTTCAAATACCTACCTAGTTCACCAGCCCTGTGTTTTCTTGGTCTATGAATGATCTACCCATGGATTGTCCCACTGGAAATATTCCCGTATGATCTCCACACCGCAGGGGGTATTATCCATTAAGGTGAGGATTTACTGACACAGCAGGTGTGTCCGACCCCAACTAGAGAATTCAGTGGCCTCATATTCATACAAAGGTTGGATACTGAAAAGGGAGGACAGAGGATTGGTGTGTTTGACTGTGGCCCTTGGTGAAGAATCTTGAACATACAACGGACAGCCAAAAGAATAAACCGATTGGTCTTCAGGTTCAAAAAGCTCACTGTATGGAATCCATTCTGACTCATGAGTGACCCCATGGGAGAGAGTAGAACTGCCCTGTGCGTTTCTGAGACTGCAAATCTTCACAGGAATAGAAAGCCTTGTTTTTCTCTCACATAGCCACTGGTGGTTTTGAACTGCTGACCTTGAGCTTAGCAGCCCAATGAACAACCCACCACACCAGCAGGGCACATTGTAAAATTAACATGTTGCTCAAAGTAAGGATGGTGCCTTACTTATCTAGTGCTGCTGTAACACAAAAACCACACAGGAGCGGAGTTGGCGAACAGAAATTTATTTTCCCACAGTTCAAGAAGTGAGCAGCCCAATATGTAACCCACTGTCCACCAGGTACCTTGGCTAGGGTTTACAATGCAATCCATAACCTTGCTTTGGCCAGGTCATCTGGGAATACTCATCTCTAGAAAGAAACGTTCTGTTTATTAAAGGGTCACTGACAAGGCGAGGGAAACCCTCACGGAGATAGATTGAGACAACAGTCACAGTGGATCCTGAGATTCTAATGATCATGGGGATGGTACTGAGTCAAGCAACATGACCTGCTGGTAGACACTGGGTTGCTGTAGGCCTGAGTCAATTCAACCACAACCCAAAACAACAGCATCAGGTTATGACAGGGTCTGTACTTGGTGTGGCAGCTCTAGAGATGGCGAAAATATGAACCTTTGCCTCGATTATATCCACACTGATCAGAAAATAAGGTATGTGATATATTAAATCATAAATCATACACTAAAACGAAATCATATGCTTTCAACTCAGTGGATAACAGAGAAATCATCACAACATTGTGTGTTCCTTGGAAAAGCAGCAATGGATTGTAGTAGACAGAAAAATGGCCCCAAAGATGTCCATCTTCTAATGCCCACAACCTGTGCCTGCTGCCATCCATGGCAGCAGGGCTTTATATATGTGACAGAATTAAGGATCATGAGGGGTTTCCATAGGGCGAAAGGACCCTGGATTATGAAGTAGGTTCGATGCGATCACAATGTCAACCTTTCTAAAATAAAGGCAGGAAGGTCAAAGACAGAGCATGGGATATACAGACAGAAAAACAAACCAAACTCATTGACACCAAGTTAATGCCGACACATGGCGACCCTATAGGACAGGGTAGTAGTGCCCTTGTGAGTTTCTGAGACTGTAGCTCTTTATGGCGTAGAAATCCCCATTGTTCTTCCACGGAGTGGCTGCTGGTTTCAAATGGCTGATCTTATCGATTGAAGCCCAACACATAACCACTATGCAACCAGGGAGTGCAAGGTGGAAACTGAAAGATGGTGTGCTACTGATTGCTTAGATAGAGGAAGGGGTCCATGAGGTTAGGAAGGTAGGTGGTCTCTAGATGATGGAGAAGGCAAAGAAATGGATTTTCCCCTAGAACTTCCAGACGGAATGCAGCCCTGCCGCCATCTTGATTTTTAGCTCAACAAGACTCAGAACTTGACAATGAGACCCAGTACTTGATAAGAGAGTTTAGGTTTTGTGAGCTGCTAGACTGAGGCAGAATCAACCTGATGGCAATGAGTGTGGCTGGTCCGTGAGCCCTGGGTGGGCATGTGCTGCAGCAGCTATGAGAAATGAGCACGCAGATGCACGTACGATAGTACAGGCTTCCCTAGAGGAACAGATGTCTCTGGGAGGGCTTGACCCTCCAACCTTTCAGGTAGCCGTGTGCACAACCTAGGGACGCCCAACTACAATAAGACATGTCACTAGCATGCTTCCCAGGTATCATTTCCCTCCTGTCTTCTTCTCCATTCCTTTTGGACAGTTGGATCTCTTGGTGGAGATCCCCTATCCAGGTGACCCGGGAATTCATCCATTGCTTCTATTTCCTACTTCTCAGGCCAGACTCTCCTTGGATTTTCCTCAGCATTTGGACAGTGCAATCAGTCTGCTAGCTGAGCTTTCTGGTCAGGTCACTGAATCCTTTATACTAAGGCAGACCCAGTGTTGCCCTCCCACCCTGCCACCCTGGGTCCCTAAGAGATTCCAGCCAGCCTGCTGCCTGAACCTACAATGAAATGGTCTGTACCTTCCAAGGCCCAATGAGAAGGGCACTAAGCGCCATACGCATCCTGTATTCAGGACAAGCAGCAAAGGTGAACTGAGCAGCACCTGTTAGTGAAACCATGTGCTGGAAATTCCACCTACAAGTGCCCAGTACCACCCAGCAGTATGGGGCCAGCCCCTGCCTGCATGGAAGGAAAATAAGAGGTCTTCGCAAATAGTTCCATTCTATATGGAAAAGTGAAAATGGCTGATATTAGTCATGAAAGACCCAAATAGTTCCTGTGGCCATCGGTGACATAGATAGGTACAGTGGGATAAAGTTAGTAAGGCTATATTTTCACTGCTTATCTGGGAGCTATGGTCCGGCCTGGTTTGTATGAGAAATGAGAGGAGACACCAATGATGTCCATACTGCTGACATGGGAAAAGGAAGGCGGTCCTGGGCAAAGACCGCAGCTCTGCTGATTGTAAAGAAGGTAGGGCCAGAAACGTCTAGATTTCCTTGGTCTATAGGTTCAGACTGCCCCTCATAGCAAGAGGACTTTCAGCAATATTTTTCTAAGGACAGCTTAGTCCATGGCAATCAGGAAATAGCCCCATATGACACGCTCATCCAAAGTTAATATCCGCTACATGAAATGGCATCGCTCTATCAACTTCTATAGGTAGGATCTTGGGTTTGTCACCAGACCTAGAGTTGAGTCTTGATTCTGCTACTTCCCAGCTGTGGAATCTTGAGTAACGTTCCTAACTTCTCGGAGCCCAGGAATCCTCGACTATAAAGTGGGAACCAGAATTGTATAGGATTGTGGGGCGTATTAAATGAGATTTTGCACATAGAATCTCAGTGAGACACCTGGTTCTCTGTCAGAACCTCTGCGTGTTAGCGACGGTGCCATTACAGCTAAAGACTCTGACGACAGACCTTCACGTCTGCACTTCCCGTCCCTCCGTGTCCAGGAGAGGAGTTCAGGAAAAGTGCTCCTGGTTAGTCCTGTTGGATAAAGGCCATCTACACTCAAGAGGGGCACCGGAAAGCTTTCTGGTGTCAGGGCAGACCATGAAGAACAATCGATTTCCCAGCATGGTGAAGAATCGGTAGTTGTCTTCAGTTCGATCTGCAGGCAAAAGTTCACCCATGAGACACCAAGTCTTGCAAATGCTTTCTCCCCCACCTCTCTCTCTCCTGGGGTTGCAGGTTCCGGTAAGAATCTCTGGAGATGAGGATCTCGGGAGACTTGAGGTTCTTCCTATTTTGGGGGAGGCCAGAAATACCCCAGGCAGAGCTAACTTCCAGCAGGATGGCCCTGCAGCTGGCCCTAGGTAGGAAGCCGGGCAGAAAGGCAGAGGTAAGGAAGGCCCATGTTGGGGGCGGGTGACGGGGAGGTCGGCGGACTCTCTTAAAGTTCACATGTTTAATTTTGTCCTGATTTTGCAGGAGTGGAAGGGGTCAAGTCATTTCTTATTTTATCCAAATCAGCTCAGCAACCTCCAGAGAGAAGACAAGGGTGTTGCTACAATATTCCCAAAGCCCTGGGCTAAATCAGTGTCTTCTCTCTGCCCCCAGATGCCTCCAACGTTGCTGAAAGTTAGAACCTGAAGTACCTTAAAATCAGAGCAATTGCAATTTCTTGAATACCTTAAGATCAGAATTGCGATGCTCACTTCCAAGAACAAACTCACGGGACGGGAAAGGCGGGAGAGTTCAGGCTTAGGTGATGTCCACATCGGCTGGCCTGGCTCTGGTTGTTCTCTGAGAGGATTGCACTTGACCCCATGAGCCAGCTTTCTTAGTTCTCCAATAAAAGCGAAAGTTCTGCCTCAGACGGTCCAGTTGAGGCCGTGCACACTCACGCTGGTCCCCACACCTCACTGGGGGCTTCTTAGAATTTGTTAGTGTCGTCAAGTCGGTTCTGACTCATAGCGACTGTCAGAGTAGCCACACCTTCCAGATGTGAGCCCCTTGGTCTCCTCATTCTGGGGAAAGCCCTCACACTGCACTGTCCCTGTGTCAATGGGACCATCCGAAAGTACTGGACAGCATCCCCCACACACAGTGGACGCCCGGTCACCAGGGGTCTCTCTCTCCCCTGAAGAACACAGCTTTGGTGTGCTGCCTCATCTTTGTCTCATGGGGGGAGGCGCATGAAAGCCTACAGGATACATCCTGATTCATGAGGAACCCTGGCCCGTGTTTCCTCCAAGGGCAGTCTGGGGACATTCAGCAAATATTAACCACTTCGTTAGTGATTAGGTCACACGGGACTCCATTGTCGTCAGTGCCCTCAACTTGGTTCTGACCCATAGTGGCCGTGTGTACAACAGAAGGAAACACTGCCAGAGCCGGCCCAGCCTCCGATCCTTGCTGTAGTTGAGCCCGTTGCTGCGGCGCAGCCTGCCTAGCTATCTCATTGAGAGTCTTCCTCCTTTCCACTCATGCTCTCCTCCACCAAGCAGGAGGTCCTTCTTCCGGAACTGGTCTTTCCTGAGAACACTCCCAAGGTATGGGAGGCAAAGCACCGTCACCCTTGCTTCTATGGCGTCTTCCAGCTGTGCTTTTTCCAAGACAGGATGCTTCGGTCCTTCCGACAGCCCCTACAGGCAAGGGCCTTCTCCAAGGCCATCATTCAAAGAGCACCCTTTCTTCTATTGTCTCCCTTGCTCCTTGTCTATCGTTTGCATGAAGTAACTGGAAAAGATCACAGTGTGGACCAGACGCAATGCAACCCTCCAAGGTACATCTTTTAAGACATTAATGTCTAACCCTTTAAAGAGGGCTTTTTGCAACGGATGTGCCCAGTGCAATGAGGGGTCATGTGTTTGCACTGACTGCTGTCCTCCCGGGCATTGGCATTGGGGGTGGATCCAGGGGCAGTGGTATCCTTGGCAACTTCAAACTTCTCTCCACGTGTTGCTCCTTGTTCCAGTTGTGGAGCTTTTTGTCTGTTCGTTTTCTTTATAATGAGGTATAGCCCATACGAAAGCCTTTCGTCTTGGTGCATCGAGTCTCAGCTCTCTGCAAGCACAGTGGCGTCGTCTGCATCTTGGGTTGTTCGTGCATCTGCCACCAATTCCTCTCAGATCCTTTGTGGAGCACCTGGCCTAAATGACTACAGTGGAAAGCTACAACCTGGCACACACGTTTCCTGGTGGCAAACCACACAGCGACCCTTCCATGGCTTCCTCTTGGCCCCTGTGCACATTCTGCATGGCACAACAGAGTGCTCTGAAATCCCCATTCTTTTGTTGACATTTTGTTATAACACAGACAGCCAATTGTGTTTTGGTTTTTCTATTTGCCCTGAAATGCCATTTGGTCTGAGTTTCCTCTTGACACTGTATCAAAGGACCCCACACGCAGATAACACCAATCTACTATCTCAAAGTCCTGGACGTCCAAACAGGGTCATGTTAGACTCCTATCTTTGGGGACTTTCGGGGACAACACGGCTCTTTGCCTTTCCCATTATCTCCGGGCCACCTACGATCCTTGGCTCTGGCTTCTTCTTCCAACTCCAAAGCCACAAGCTTAGCATCGTCAAGTCTCTGGCCCTTGTGTCTGCATTCACATCTCCTCTCGGGCTCTGTCAATGCCGCCTGCTGTCATGTCGACCCTGACCACGATGACCTCCTTGGGGTAGAACCGTTTTCAATGACTGATTTCTCAGGAGGAAAGAATCGGCTTTTAAGGACTCGTTTGGCCACGCTGGGTCTACAGGAACACCTTAGGATGACTTCCCTCCCCTCCTCCAATTCCTTAACAGAAGCCCATCTGGAAAGTTCCTTTTGCCTTGTAAGGTGATAGTTCCACAGGTCCTCGGATTAGGACATGGACATCTTTGGGGGACCATTACTTTACCTGCCATACCCCTTCATATTCAGATGGATTAGGAAATGACAGGGAACTCACCCAGGAGAAATAGCTCCGGAACTTCTTCACTGGGAACCCACTCACTTGGTAACCAGGAAAGGGGTCGGGGCAGATGAAGTCGGAGACGGGGCATTTCGCTGTACTTATTTGAGCAAGTGGATTCAAACAGGTCGAGTTCGCTCCCATTTGTGTATTGAGAACAATTGTGGCCACAACACAGGTGGGTGTGCAATGGACAAAGACAGCACACACCCAGTCCGTCACAGGTGTTCATGCTTTCCAAGAGCCCGCGCCCCGTTCCCGCCTTCTGCGCACTAACCTTCACTCACCCAGGAAGAAAGGAGCTGGCTGATAAGCACTCAGGGTCAGTGCCACACGCCACAGCTTCTCCAATTAGCTCTCCGAGAAGACTCCACCTACTTCCCTGGCCAGCCGAAATGGTTTTAGAAAGATCAAGTGGCAGGGATGGCAGCCGAGGGTCCATTTTTGTCCCCCTCCTCCTCACCACTGCTCATGGGGGGGGGGGTGTTCAATCTCTCTTCCCCGAAGAGGATGCTCAGGGTCAGCGTGGGGCAGTCCCACGCCCCGCTTCTCTGCGTCCACGACCCTGCTCTCTCTTTTCTGCATACTGTTTGCCTCGTGTCACACTCACCCGCTGTGCACCGGCAAACAGGGGGAGCAGAGTCTCCGGGAGGCGAGTCAGTGACTCAGCTTCCGAACCCAGGAGAAGTCAGGAGTGCTGCTGACTGAAGAGGTGGGGAAGAGTTCGAGCCCACCCACAGGCTCGATGAGGAAAGGCCGGTAGTGTGCCCCTGCAAAGATCACAGTCTAGTGAGGCCATGGGGCCAGCTCTCCTCTGCCACGGGGGTCACTGCGAGATGAACATGAACTTCACAGCACCGAAATACCACAAGGTCAGAACCACTGGGGCCATGTCTATGCCATGTCCCATCCTCTTTTCAACAGCACCCCTTTTGCTTTGCGTACAGTCCCTGCATTCAAAATACTAGAGTTGGGCTGACCTGGATCCTGGTTCCGACCTTTAGAAGATGGTGCAATTCAGCAAGCTACGTCTCGTCTCCGGGCATCGGTGCTGGTTTCTCGCTCGGCTGAGGAGCCTGCCATCAGAAAGTACATGTGGACATGGGAGTCCCCGTGGCTGGAGAGATGAGTGGGGTCATGTGACACTGAGGAAAATCTTTCAAGGAAGGCTTCATTGGGCTAATCCTCCCAGAACCTTTGCGATGACTCGCCCGGTGATGGAGGCTCACGGACAGCCTTGGCTGGGGCGCACGCGGGCTTCCTTCCATCGCTCTTGCTGCATTTTCAGGGGCACAGACTTGGGGGAGATAAATATCTGGGTTTCAGGAGAGCTTGCTAGCTTCCTGTGGGGCCTTCTCACTTCAGTTGGATAGAAAAAGAGCTACAGTTTGGAAAGGGCCTCATAAATCCAGTGACAGCTCTTCTGGAACTGATTGGAGGCACTTTCAGACCTAATTAAAGTGGTTTTCCTTTTTGAGTTTGCTCCAGGTATCCATTTATTGTCGAGGCTAGAAGCTAATTTGCAGCAGGATTTGGGGATCCTGGCCCTTCTACTGGGAGGTTTGTTAAATGTGATTAAGCTGAACCATTTAGTTTAATACCAGGGAAGTAATTTGAAACGAAAGAAATTGCACACCATATTCAAGAAATAAAGTACCCTTCGAACTGAAAACAAAATTAAATTGCATAAAATATATATTTTCTGAGACCAAGTACCTATTTCCGGCATTTTCTAAGCAGAGACTCAGAAACATTTGACTTACAATCACTTTTCCAGCCAGAAGCTCATGTCTTTAAGCCATAAACCCAAAGACTTTTTTCCCCCATTTTCTTCTCCCAATGGGTTTTTTTCTCTCTTTTTCTCCTTTTCCATTTTTTCCCCTCTTTCCTACTTTCAGGTTGATCTCCCCTGTCACAAGGCATTAATTAAGATGAAGTACTCAGCATCGGGTACTTTGAAAGCACACCAAATCATAGTCACCATCAACATTGATGCCATCATCATGATGTCATCAGTCGATCACTATTGGCCTATAGACTTGCTCTTCTGGAGAGGGAGGAAGGAGGGAGGGAGATTATAGCTGGGATCCATGGATTAGAACTGAGGGCTTCAATCTGTGTGTACCTAGCATGGGGCTCTCAAAGCCACCCGGTTACCTGCACCTGGCTAATTCTGTATCACAAAGGCGAAATTGAGGTACAGAGGCACAGAGGCACTAGCAATATGGCTACTAAGCAAATAGCAAGTAGCTACTTATCCCTCCCAGAGCCTACATATCACTGCTCAGGCAGCACCTCCACAGAGAAGCCTTCCCTGAGCACTGGGATGAAGCCAAATGCCCCTTAGTAAGTAATCTCACAGCATCGTGTGTGTGTGCACATGTGCACACACACACACCATGTGGCACACATTATCACAGCCTCACACACATCATGTAATATATATCAAAGCACTACACACACACCATGTAGTTTACAATATCATAGTGTCTCTCTCTCTCTCTCTCTCTCTCTCTCACACACACACACACACACACCACGTAGCACACATTATCATAGCATCACACACACCATGTAATATATATCATAGCATCACACACACACACCATGTAGTTTACAATATCATAGCATCACACACACACCATGTAGTACACATTATCATAGCCTCACACACACCATGTAATACACAATATCATAGTACCACACACACATGTAGGACACATTATCATAGCAACACACATACCATGTAGTTTACAATATCGTAGCATCACACACACACACACACCATGTAGTACACATTATCATAGCCTCACACACACTGTGTAATACACAATATCATAGTACCACACACACATGTAGGACACATTATCATAGCCTCACATAAACCATGTAATACACAATATCATAGCATCACACACACGCACACCATGTGGTACACAAGTCCATAGCAACACACACATGCATGTGCCCACTGGTAATTCTCACCAACACAAGCTACCCTAAGCAGGATTGCCGAATTGTCCTCCACTCATAGTGACCCTATAGGACACAGTGGACTTGCCCCTCTGGGCTTCTTTATGAGAACAGATCACCACCGCCATGTCTTTCACAGAAAGTCCCCTGAATTCTTCTCCCAATTGTGTGCTTATTTTTACCACCACCTGATTACTGACTACAACAGGGTCACTATGAGTCAGAACTCGCTCGCTGCACCTAACAATGACTCTCTGCTGTGCTGTTGTTGTCGTTGGGTCCTGGGGGGTGCTTTCCAAACCCTAATGTTCCCAACACAACAGAACAACACGTGGCGCAGTCACGCACCATCCTCACAATCACCCCGTGTTGGAGCCCATTGTTGTGACCAATCACAATGCCAGTCCAGCTTATTAAATGCTTTCCACAATTTCACTGTCCCTCACTTGACCAGGCATGCTGTCCTTCTTCAGGGATGGGCCCCTCTTGGTGACATGTCTAAGGTACGTGTGACAAAGTCTCACCAACCTTGCTTGTAGGCTCACGCAGGTCGTCCACATCTGCCTATTCTTCTGGGAGCCCTGGCATGTTCCATGTTATTTGCCAACACCATGACTCAGGTGCTTTGGGTCTCTCTTTTTCCTTGTCCTTCTGTTGCATGCATAGAAGGTGGTTGAAAATACCCTGACTCAGGTCAGGTGCAACTTAGTCTTCAGGGTCACCTATTTGACTATAAACACTTACACCCGTTTTTCTATCTGCTGGAGCTGCTTTGCTCATTACACAGCCGCAGTCCCTAGCACGTCTGGGAACTCGGCACATGCAGCTGGAAGAATGAACACATGCGTACATGAAGGAGGCCGAGAGACAAACCCTGACAAGCACTGGTGAGGATGGGAAGACGTTAGGGCCCTCACCTATTGCCGAGGGGGTTCTAAAGTCAGACCATCCCTTGGGAAAACAAGTTGTCAGTTCCTCAAGATGGGAAACCCAGAGACAGCACATGACGCAGCTGTCCGACCCTAGGGATATCTCCAAGAGAACAAAAACATGTGTACCCCACAAGATCAACACATAGGAAGCAGGATGATTCATAGACCCCCAAACAAAAACAAAATCTACCAAAACAACAAGATCCTAAATGTTTACCAATGGATGAATGACATATCTATGCAATGACATATTATTTTGAAACAAAGAAGCAATTAACTCTTGAGACACAGCAGTGTGTGCTGTGGCCATGCATTTGGGTTGTCGTGCTGGAGAGGACTATTCAAAGAACCATGGGCTACTAAAGAGACAAGCATGTCTCTCTTGGAAAAAGTAAGAGTGCGCCTTAGAGGCAAAGATGGCAAGACTTCGTCTCACATACCTGGGCAGAGTGCAGGAGGAACCGGCCCCTAGAAGAGGGCATCATGCTTGGTAGAGTAGAGGGGCAGTGGGGAAAAGGGTAGGTCCTCCACGAGATGGGCGGACACCGTGGCTGCCCCAGTGGGCTCAGGCACAGGGACCACTGTGAGGACGGCCCAGGACCGGCGGTGTTCCACTCTGTGGTGCACAGGGTCGCTATGGGTCGGAAACAACTTGATGGCACCTCACAACCACAACAAGCGATAGCTGTCTAGCGGGAGTCCATTCCGTCTTGGTTGTTTATTTCCAGTTAACACCACATGGATGAACGTTGAAAACGTTATGCTCACTGAAAAGGAGGCAAGTCACAAAAGACCTGGAATGTGTAGCTCCATTAGTAGGAAAGGCTCAGAACAGGAAGACCCACAGAGACAGAGAGGAGGGTCAAGAAGGAGGCGGGGGGTGGGGGGAGGTGGAGGAACTGATAGGTAGTTGGGTTTCACTGCAGTTTGATGAAACTGTTTTACAGTTAGATGGTGGTGATGATTTCTCAGCCTTGTGAATATGTTAAAGGAGACCAATTGTAGAGTTTAGACGAGTCAACTGAATAGTATGTGAATGACAACTCACTAGAGGCGGTTGTTTTTGTTGTTTCTCACAGAATCAATGCATAACATGCTGGGTCTTCTCTGGCTGCAGTACCCAGCTACAGCCAGGACACTTGGCTGCCTCTATCAAGCAATGGAGCCTCAGTGGGGCCCTTGGCTGACGACCCAAGGTTTTGGGGATGAAGACTCTGAAAAAGTCCTTTCTGGACGGTATTTCTTAATCCCAGCATGACAGCCGTCTGGGGGCAGGCCAAGCCCTATCTTATCCCCTCCTTTCCCCAGCGATGAACCAAGTAACCCGAGCCACCATGGGCTGCACTGACCAGGTCAGCTCAGTGCTGGTCTCTGAGGGCACTGTGTCCAGTTCTGTGTCCCCCTCATTTCCCTCGATGTTAGCACCTGTTGGTGCACTTTCATTGGACTTTGTTTGCGTGACGGCCATCATCCGGTCTTCTGGGTCGGAATGTGAAAGTAGCAGAGACTCATGGAGGAGAAGGCTCTCCAGTCTCTTCTCTACCCACCGGGGCCCTGCACGTGGCAGTCCACAGAGGACTGTCCAAGGTCTTCTCTGTTCCCCATTCCTCTTGGTCCCCGTTTGTCCGGCTCCCTTGCATGGGGAGGCTGAACAAAACAAGGAGGAAGTGGCAGGCTATGTGTGTCACAGTCTGGAACAGAATCCCGGTAGCCAGCACTGAGAACAAGTTGGGATTTCTAGCAAGTCCGTCACCTGTGTGAATGGGAACTGAGTGTCAGAAGAAATCTATGCGATTTAATGAGAAAGAGATGGGGGCCTCTAAGCAGGCGCTTCAGAAGTGCTGGGCAGACCTGGAAAGGAAATCTTCTAGTCGAACATCATCGAAGGATTGGCGCGCTTCCTCACAGGATAACTCATCCCTTGGGCAGAGTGGACAGGCCACTCGGAGGAGATGGGCTGCGTAAGCACATGCTCCCTCAGTGCTTACTATTCTGCTCCATCTTGATGGTGGACCAGTGCTTACTAATCTGCTCCATCTTGATTGGGGACCAGTGGTCATGTCCAGGAGAAGAGGAAGATCAATTTGATCTACTCTTTTTTTGTGGAGGGTTGAGAAGGGGTGACGCCTGAGCAATCTCACTCCTTAGTGTGGTAGGTTGGCAATTCCAGGTTCCAGTTTCCAAGGGCAACTCTCAGTGGGCATTCAGGTCCACCATCCAGTCAGTATTCTTTTTCGCAACATGACTTTCCAGGCTGCAGATGATCAATGCACCCAAATTACACATTCCTCAGCCCTTCCCAACTCTGGCCAGCATTTTAATGAGTTCACTCTCTGAAATGCACTCTCCACCACGGGGGCTGCACGTTTGCAGGTAAATGTGTCCATTCCTCTGAGCACTGAGAACATAACGGAGATGTCATTGGTGAAGGTCTAGGGCAGCTTCCCTCACACTTTCTGTTCTCAGGACTCCTTTCTACTTTTCCAATCAATCTACTGAGGTAAGCAGAGAACTTTTGTTGATGTGGCTACAGAGCCATCAGTCTTCACACTTTAGAAATCCAAACTGTGAAAGGTTTCAAATACCTATTCATCTAAAAATAGCACTGATAAACCTGTTACATGTTAATACTGATTTTAAATTTTAAATAACTACATTTTTAAAAACGTTACTGAAAAAGTGTAGTCCTGCTCAACATGGCTGGATATCCCTTTAATATCTGTCATAATATAACTATTAAGAGAAACTAGATGCTCACTTTTGCTTCTGCGTCAACCTGTTGTAATGTAATACTTAGCTGAAGTACCTAAAGACAATCCAACCTCACATGGATACATAGTTGGGAAAGGAAAGGATATGCTAATAGCCTTTTGAAAAGATACTGACAGTCTCCTCTGACACTATACCCAAGCTCAACACGTGATAGTGACTAAATGCTGATTGCAGTGAGGGGTCTGAAACTAAATCCTAAACTCTCTCACGCTCTGTTCAACTGGAATCCACTGGTCCGCCTTATACTTTGTGTCGACCTTTTACTCACTTACATGGCATTGGTCATTTAGAAATTACTGGCTGCCCGAGTTACACATATTTTCACATTTCATTTATGCAACACTTACAAAACCCTCATTCCTTGATATCAACATCCATCTCATCAAACAAGTATTCAAGTAATAGGAAACAGTCAAGCTCACAGTTACGGATATAAATCTTCCCAAATTCTAACTCTTGCTTTGGAAGCCTGAATGTTAACATGGGCACCAAATACTGCCCATTGTTTCCCTTGAAGTGACAGGCTCACTTTATTCCTGTTCAGGAAAATGTCTGCCCAACACCCATTCCTGAATAGTCATCCTGTGTCTTCGAATTGGTCTTCCAAGTAGAAACAGGGCTGTGGGCACGACGGGGCTGGTTCACCCACAACTCAAGTGATTCCCAACGTGTGTTTCCTTGAGCCAACCCATGTACACCTGCCACTTCCCCACAGGGAACACCAGGAGATGTGTCCTCGAGGGTGGATGTTTATTGAAATTATTCATTTTGACTACCTGATCAAGGACACTTTTAAGAGATGCTCGCTTTGTGCATTGGCATCCTTTCTTTTCGCTGGGAGTGCATGACAGACAGCGAAGAACACAAGGAGGACCCGCACCACTGGATGCCGCCACCTTGGTCCAAATGCAAACGCAACATCCGCTTCACCCATCACTGCTTACGCACCATCCTTACAATCATCAGCACGCGCACATGTGCAGATCGTGCCTTATGCATTACTACGATTCTGACCTTGCAGCCTTCCTGGAGGGCCCCAGGGCACCCCTAGGGTCTTTGGGGTGCCTGTAGAGGAGAAGCATCTAGGGAGTCACTCATGCCAGGGAGCTGAGTTGACTCAGTTGGCCTCAGACAATGATATTGTAAGAGTTCATGATGGAACGTCTGTGGGACTCCAACAGTTTGTCTAGTTCATGCTTTTTATGTCAAAATGTATGGTTGTTGTGAAAATACAGAGTACACGTAGGTGGTATTGACAGTAAAACACCCTATTAAGTGTGGTGAGATTTTTATCCGGCTCCTCCAGGTCATCTTACAGGGACATGACAGACGGACAGGCATCGGATGGAAATGTGTACAGCAAACTGTACTGCTGCAGAACCACAGGGAGCTTGAAGAAACAAGCATATCAAAATGTGAAGCTAGTGTTTCTCCAGAGAGCCTCCTCCTAGGCCTGTATGCCTTTGCGTCTGGTGTTCCCATCTCTCCACCCCGTCGTCCTTAAAGGGTTCTCTGCGCGCCAAGGTGCAGGAGGTGGAAAGAGTAATTGTGCACCCTTGAAGGACTCAAATTGGGTTCCTTTTAAATCATCTTTGAGTTCTGAGACCAAGAGAAATCAGAAGGTCAAGTCTGCATGGTGGACGGGATTAGGTTTCATGGGGGAAGTGTCACTGGCCAGCCCTGGCAGTTGCTTTGTTGTGATGGAGGGAAAAATTCCTCGGGATAACTTCCCTGGCATTTTCCTCACCCATGTGGCTGTCTACTCTCTTCCAGCTTCTTTATCATACGCCGCCAGGAGAGTCCTGAGTCCTTTGAGAAAATCTATCAAGGTGACTCCTTTGGGATACCAACAGTCTCCATAATCTTCCACGCTGACCTGTCCGCTGTGAACTGCACTGGCCCATGGGAAGCCCAATTAGAAGCCGCTGTTTTAATGGGACTGGTTTTTATGAAGCAGCCTCGGGAGACCAAGACATTGTATGACCAAGAGAACTTGTCTGTAGCCACCCACTAGTCACACAGACATGTTTAAACGTGTTTTGTTTGGAATAAACCTGAGCATGTATGGACTGGGACTCTAGTAGCAATAGTTTACTCCTCCCTGTGTGGGCATATGTGTGTGTGCGCAACTATGTGTGTTCTTCCCTTTTCAACAAAACGGAAGGAGGACTTAAGTTGGAAATCACATGGTGTCTGAGGAAGCGGAAGACCCTGTACCAAGACTGTTGAACTGTTGGTAGGTGGACGCCCATGGTCTTGCTCTTCAATGCCCTACCTGCTGTATTAAAGACGTATTACTCCAGAAAACTCTGATGGACATTCTGTTTGGTTTGTTCATATTAAGGTGTATCTCAGAGGTGTTATGGCCTTGGGGGTCACCCTCTTGATGATGAGTTATAGGATTTTCTGTTTCTCAGTACATGAAACCCAGGGTTCATGAACCTACAGGGACAGCAAGTACAATAAGGGTTTTTTTTATTGGGGGGGTTTGGGGGGCGAGTAAAAGGAAGATAATGTCAAGGAGTCCAGGAAGAAAAAGTATGTTTGGAATCTGATTGTGGAATCAACTGTATAATTCTGTTTGATGAGATTGAACTTTGGAATGATAGGATATATGTATTAACTCCCAATTAATAATAATAATTTTTTAACAAATGCATAGATTCAGTAATGGGTTTTAGCCTTATACCAAATCCTAGCTACAAGTTAAAAACAATTAGTTATTACTTCAGGGCTCTGTTTGATACTCGCCCCCAGGAAGGAAACACAGATGAGGGCGCTGTAGTACCATGTGGAGAAGAAATTTGGCGATCTCATTTGGGGTCTTAAAGGCTTGTCTCCATCCAAGCAGCCATCTAAGTGAGAGGTCAACTAAGTCCCCATGGAAGAAGCACACCATCGTCAGTCCCCAAAGCACTGTAAATCACATCATCTGAAGTCGAAGGAGGGACTAGTATCCGAGGCTAACTTGTGAGAATCCAGTTTGCAGGAGCTATGGAGGACTACGGGAGCCCAAGATTCATTTGTGGGAACTGCACAGGACACAAGGCTCCCGTGAACTTCCTCTGTGCACAGTTGAGGGATGGGAGGATAGTGCATTGGCGAGCCGACTGTAGAAGATCAAGGGCATAAATCTGACCTGAACAGTTAAAACCTTGTCCGTTGATCCCCTCTCTGACGCATGCTGGACCTGATCTGGTTTTCAACGTTTTCTGTATTTGGGGAATGAGACTGTGTCTTTGGGTGTGCATTGCTCTGTGATCACTTAACATCTTAGATGCTTCTCTTGGCAGTGCGTGGAACTGCGCTCTGTGGGATGAATGCGGAGCGGGGATTTCATGTGTTGGACAGAGCGTCCGCTTGGGAAGCGGAAGGCAGACAAAGAATCAGTTCTATTTGGTGGGAGGCAGGGAGGGGAGCTGAGGAAGATTCGCAGAGGTGGCATGCTGCAGATGGGGGGCAGCTTTGTTTTGTGTTCTGAGCTAAACTAAGGCGAAACACAGAACATCATACGAGCCATTTCAAGACGGCATTGTGTCGTGCAACTATAACACATTCTAAAACATCAGCATCACTCAAAAATACCCACCACCCTCCAAACAAAACCCTGTACCCAGTGATCCAACACTCCCCACCCTCCCCCCACCCCCCCTGGGTTCCTGGCAACCACCAACCTGCTTTCTTTCTACCCCCAAGGACTCGCCAACTGTGGATGCTTCATATACATGGAATCCCACCAGACCGGTCTTTGTGTAGTTTTTTCTTATAACATGTTTTTGAGGTTCATCCACATTATACAAAGAGCCTTTTAAAAGCTTGTGGACAAATGAAATGAAAAGAGATGACTTGTGTTGGTACTTCCGTTCATCCTTGTGTTGTATAGTACTTCCAAGTTCAAAATGAAAAACTGTTGTGTCATACCATCTAAGCCAGCGGTTCTCAGCCTGTGGGTCGCAGCCCCTTTGGGGGTCGAACGACTCTTTCAGAGGGGTCACCTAAGACCATATTTCTGATGGTCTGAGGAACCAAGACACCTCTCCTCTGTCCATCTCCAGGCGGGTACTCCACATGCAGATACACCCACCTACAGGGTCACCACAACATGAGGAACTATATTAAAGGGTCCCCGCATTAGGAAGGTTGAGGACCACTGATCTAAGCAATAAGATGCTACATTACAAGGAAAAAAGACAAGCGATTACTCCTGACTATGAAGATGCCATACTCTGCTGCTCCGTTCATCAGGTGATGGACCTTCAGGCTGTTTCTACAACTCCACAATGCACACTGGCATCTAAGAATCTGCCGACCACCCACTTCCTGTCCTTTGGGGTGTGTACCTAGGAGTGGAAGTGCTGTGTCACGGGGTGAATCTATGTTTCCTTTTCTTGAGAAAATGCCAAGTTGTTTTTCATAGTGGTTGTATCACTTTTCATCCTTGCCGGCCCTGGCCAAGGACTCCAATTTCTTCGCCGTTCCACGAGCGCTTGATGTTTTCTGTTGTTGAAATTTTTTCATTTGTTTATTATGCTCCCAGTTCTCTCGGCGGGGGAGCAGGTGACGGGTGCCATGGGGAGGGTTGGGCACTCCAGAGCAGTCCGTCGTGCCCAAATAGAGGGATGCTGCACGGTTCCAGAGGAGGACAGGGTGCGTCCTGGGTGTGTCCTCGCACCATGCTTTTTCCCTCCGCATGCAGAGTGATAGGAGAAGGTCACTTCCATGAGAAGAATGTGGCCGAGGGATCCGAGGAAGACTCACTAAGGACCTCTGATGGGCAGGTCTCACAACCGTGCTTGTGGACAGTGACAAAGGCTTGAAGCACTTCCTGGTATAGATCAAAGACGACAGCTTCCCATGTGGATTAACACCTGTACAGAAAGGGAACAAAAATCCTCCACACTGGATCTATGAGCAGCATCGTGATCTAAGGAGAGGGTATCACTCCACTGGGATCAACAATCAACACCCATGAAGCTATTGCCAAGGCGCCAAGTGACATATCGATAGTATAAGGCGAAGCCACTGCCAAAGAAAAGGCTCTTGAAAATGTGCAACTGCAAAGATGTCACTGAAGATGAAGACTCAAGGGCACCTGACACAGACCCTGGTGATGTCCGACCCTCCCAGGCATGGGCAAGCTGAAGAAGGGATAGGGAAGGCTGCAGAAGAATGATGGAGTTAGCCAGGAATATTAAAAATACCACGGCCAATGTGCCAATCTGCCTTGGAAGGACAGCCAGAATCTTCTTTAGACTCGAGGGTGGCCGGCTTCTTCCGTGTCCTTTGGTTTGCTGGAAGGTACCAGTCCCCGCACAAGGACACCATGCGTGGTAAAGTGGAGCAGCACCGCAAAGAGGACGACCTTCCAAGTGATGGGCTGTCACCGAACCTGGTGAACCTAGGGTCGCCGCGCATCGGAAGGGACTCGATGGGACTGAACAGCAGCAAAGCGGGCGTGACAGCAGATGGGTTTTGGAAGATGAAGAGATGCTGGCAACGCAGCTTAGAACCAGGAGGGGCTGTAGCTGTGAGGGGGGCGGTGGGCACCTTTTGTGCAAGTATAACAAACAGGTTTCATTATGTCAGCAAGGAGGGAAGGCAGGACGACGAACAGATGGAGGAGAAAAGATGGAAGAGGCAATTAGGAGTTGTATAACCAAAGGTCGCGGCAAGCCGTGGTAGCAACGGAGAACCAGGAAGAGATGTCCCCGGGCTGAGTGATCAGATGTTCAGGCCCTCTCCCATCGGCTCCACCCTGGCGATGGCCTGAAGGGGAGTCGGAGGGACTAAGCAAGGGAGAAAGGATGAGGAGCTAAGGGCACTGGGGCAAGGCTGGGGTCGGCCGGGGGGAGGGAGAGCGGCAGGGCAGCTGCCAGGGCGACTGCTCTCCGAGTCCTGCAACCAGGCCTCAACTGCATCACCAGCCGATCATTGCAGCTGTAAATTACAAATTAATCTGAAAAGGAAGAAAGGGTGGAGAGTACTGCCCGGGAATTCTTCATCTGTCCTCTGTGTGTGTATTTGATGACTCCGAGTTTCCTCGGCAAAAGTCAATGAAACAATTAAGTCCCTGCCCATTTTTTCTCATCCTGATCTCAAACCGTGTTAAAAAGGCTTGCACTACACTTTCCACACCCGGCCCCGTTAATAATTCATGCGCTCGCCTTCTATAGTTCTTTTGTCTCCCCTGCTCAGCCCTGGCTGGGCGGGGGGCAGGGGCCACCATGGAGGCTCTCTCTTGTGGCTTGGGAGCTGCTTGTCCCTAAAAACAGCCACTCCTGTGATGCCAATGGTGAATTTGGGACAGGTACATTTCCCCCTTCACATCCACAGCACCCGAACCAGGGAGCAATCCTTGTTGATTTCGGCAGCCCCCTGTGTAACAAGATCCCAGCTGCCGTGGGGCGGTTTGGGCCCAGGGTCTTTGTGGTCAGGCTTGAGAAGGGTGTTCTCTTGGGTCCTCAGAATGTGGTCTGTGGACCTGCAGCACCCACACCACCCTGGAGCCAGGCGTCTCAAGCTCAACACTACAACACTTTGCCCAGTTCAGTCTTCCTTGGGGGTAGGGGGCTGTCCTGTGCACTGTAGGATGTCGGGTATCGTCTAGGCTCCTGCATGTTGAATTCTGGGAGCAGCACCTGCAGGGCCTGACATTGCCTCTCCAGAAGGCAAACGCAGAGCTGACGACCTCAGACCTTGGGGGAAGACGACTCCTCTCTCCACCTCTCCATTTCAGAGCAGCCTTAGCCTAGTCACAGCCTCTGTCCTCATGCTTCCCCTCTCCCAGTGTCCCCCGTGAGCATGTCCAGCTGCACTGGCTTCAGTGCTGCCCTCATGCGGGACGCTATGCCAGCTGCATTTCAATCCCCAGAGGGTGGCCCTTGGCGGACTGGTTTCCAGAGAGCTTCCAAAGGCACACTAGGAAGAAAGGCCTGGCAGTCTACTTCTGGAACACCAGCCCGTGCAGATCCCATGCAACACAGCAGACTGCGGGCCGACAGCATCCTAGAGGAGGGCCCCCCAGCTGGGAAGGGCACCATGGCTTGAATAGAGGGCTCATGCGTGCCACAGGTCCTGCAGTGGATCTAAAGCCGGGCAACCTTTCATTCCACACACATCCGGGACACGTGAGTCACAGCAACCTCAGCAGCAACCAGCAACTATAACAGATCCTCCAGCTGGAACTCCCCATACTGGGGCTGCGAACACCCACCCCCAAACCAAATGCACTGCCACTGAGTCAATTCCAACCCTGTGGGACAGGTAGAACTTCCCCTGTGGGTTTCTGAGGCTTACTCTTTATGGGAGTTAAAAGTCTCAGTCTCTCTCTCTCTCTCTCTCTCTCTCTCTCTCTCTCTCTCTCTCTCTCTCTCTCTCAGTGGAGAAAGCATTCACACTGAAATCTTGCTACAATAAGCTTCTCGAGGCATAAAGCGTTGGCTGCACTTGTGTCAGCGAAGATCTGGTTCCATGAAGTGAAACCACACAGGTCACATAGACGGCCCGTCACTCAGGCAGCACCATTCTTTCCTCCGGGAGCAAAATGATAGCTTACGGGTTGGCTCTGGGACGGAAGGAGAGGACAGCCCTTTGAGAAGGAAGAGGGAGGATTCCTAGGAGCATAGTGGGTTACACGCTGGGTGGTTAACCACCAAGTCGGCAGTTCAAAACCACCAGCTGCTCTGCAGGGGAGAGATGAGGCTTTCTGCTGCCATGAAGACCTACCGTCTCAGAAAATCACAGGGGCAGGGCTACAGGGGGGCAATGAGTCTGCATCAACCCCATGGCGGTGAGTGTGAAGGACAAGCATGGAGGGTGTTGGTGCTTAGTAGTCGCTGTCTCCCCGACTATGCGAGAAGGACCAGGTTCCATCTGGGTCCAGTGCAGCCCCCACACAGTGACGGGTGGAAGCTTGCTGATCCTGTGATACAGGACACCTTCCAGTAGGGATTCCAGACCTACAGAGACTACATGGAAGGGCCACATGCTGGACTTTTGAAAACTGGCCAAGGAAAATACTCTGGGTCTAGTGCTGGTGTACAAGGAGCCGGTGGGAGCTGACTGCAGCAAGGAAGGACAATGTCACTGCCGGTTATCTTGAGTGAGGGCGTATACCCCATGGGGCTAGGGTGCAATCCTCTAGAACATTCCCACCAGAACAGTCGTGCAGTAACTCTGCTTTCCCCAAACTGAGCAAAATCATCTGCCAGTGGATTGTTCGATCTCCCGGGGCAGACCACATGGAACGGCCATTCAGGTAGCACAGATGGGGTGAAGGGTTAGCCCACAGAGGCGCTGTTGCCCCGGGCCAAAATTCATATTTGAAGCCAGGTTTCGTGAACTTTCTTTCCTGAAAAGAAGCCCATGTCTTGGTATCGTATGTGTGAATTCCAACCTGGGATACAGAACTACTCAGTTCTTTGCACCTGTTGTCAGGAGAGACCCGTCCCTGGAGAAGGACATCATGCTGGGTAAAGGAAAGGGGCAGCGAAAATGAGGAAGACCCGTGACACGATGGGTTGACACAGTGGCTGCAACCGTGGGCTCAAATATAAGAACAACTGTGAGGATTGTGCAGGACCAGGCAGTGTTTTGTCCTATTGTACATAGGGTCACTGTGATTCAATGGTACCTGGCAACGACATCAGGGAGGGAAAGAAAGAAAGGGAGAGAGAGTCAGTCATCTCTCTAAGTCCTGGTTTCCTGAGCAGCCATGAAGCTGGGTGACAGCATCTCTGTCATCAGGCTGCCAGAAGGACTTCATGGGACCAGGCAGGCAATCCACCCCACGGGGATCAAGCTACCAGAGGGGTATTTGATCAGTAGATTGCCTCCAAAGGATTTATGCTGAGAGCTCCAAATCCTAGCTGCAAACTTGGGGTTCCCTGTCACACTATACGGAACCCCAAATGGGCTACACCAACCTCAATGCCAAATGACCCAAACCAACTCTTCATCCCACAGGTGAGGGACTTTGATGCCTTAAGACTTGAAGTGGCGGCAGAAGGTCAAGCTGATCGGTGCTTCTGTTTGCAGCTTGCCTCAGCAGAGGGTCTCCACGGCTCAGAATAGGATCAACGGCAGGCAGTTGGTTTAGTTTGTTCTGCCATTGAGTCCAGCCCCCACTTACAAAGACCTCTAGGAGAGAGGAAAACTGTACATCTGAGGCTGTGAATCCTGATGAAAGCAGACAGCCCTTCTTTGTCCCAAGGGGTGGCTGGTGGTTTTGAACTATTGACTTTATGGTTAAACAGTCTAACACACCACCCACTATGCCACCAGGGGTCCTAGGTTTGTTACCTCGTGCTGCTGCAGTACCAGAAAATGAGAGAAAGCAAAACCCCTGGGTCATCAAGTCAATACTGACCTTCCAGGACACAGTAGAAATGCCCGTGTGGGTTTCCAAGAGTGTCACGCTTTACAGAAATAGATAGCCTCATCTATTTCCCTTGGAACAATGGGTAGTTTCAATTTGTTAGCCTTTCAGTTAACAGCCTATGTCCAACCGCTGCACCAGAGTTGGATTCTGCATTCTGGAAGCTAGGAGTCTGAATCAAGCATGTGGCCCAGGAGAGTCCTTCCTGCCTGTAGCCCCGATGTTCCTCCTGTGCTCTGGCTGCTTGCCGCTGTACCTGCACGTGGCTTCTGTCTTCCTCCTGTCCATCTCTCTGAGCTCGCAGCGTCCTTTATGAGACACCACTCAGAAGAGAGTGGGTTTAGGACCTACCCTACTCCGGTGCGGCTCCAGTCACGTAACAGAAATGTATTCCCAAAGGAGGTCCTCTTCAGAGTAGCTCATCTTTTTATTTTGCAGGGGTGAAGAGGGATGGGCACAACTCAGTTCATAACACAGGGAACCCTTCTCGCTCTTTGGCCCCCAAATCATACAGAAACCCATGCTGAGACGAAGCTACTGGTTTGCAGTCATGTCATCAATGGATATGACTCTACCAGAGAGCAGGACCATGGTTGGTTTATTGGGGACAAAAAAAAAAAAAAAGAATCCCTGCTATTGGGCCAAGTACAGCCACACCTCCATGCTGATGAAATGACTCTGAGATCCAAAGACAGGGGGTGGGGGGTGCACTTTGAGCCTGGAGGTTTATCTCAGCTTTGAGATGGCGAGTTGGCTTCCAGCACCAACAGCAGTAGAGACCCTCTGAGCGTTGAGGACATGTGCGGAGATGGTCCACTGCATTATATGAGAAGCAGCACCTGAGAGTAGAAGAGCTCCTTCCCAACAAGAGAATCCTTCTCCCCAGACATACTGGGTGGATTTCTGCTGCCTCAGCCTTTGTGGGAAATGGGCCCCCTACTGACACGCCTTGTCAACTGCATTGTGAATCGGGTATAAAATTCTGAGACTGCGTCCTCACTGCCTCCTGACCGACAGAAACAGGAAAAGGAGGCATTGCAGGGCTGATGGGTGGCACCAACCCCCCCCCCTCACCCCCCCCTGCTCTGCCTTGGATCCTCTGTAGGACTTTGCAGAACTCAGAGAAGGGTTGCAGTGCTAAAAATGGGGGAATTAATATGGCTCAGTGAGGATGTTACACACACACACACACACATACGCACACACAAACAGAAAAGAAACTAGCCATTTTCACAACTGTGAAGATAGTAGAAGAGCTGAAAATAGGAAAGTAAGAGAAAAACAAAAAACTCCCATCCAAGCAGTTGGTTCCAACTCCAGCGACCCTCTAGGGCAGGGTAGAACTGCTCCTGTGGGATTCCCAGACTGCAACTCTTTATGGGAGTAGAAAGCCTCATCTCTCTCCCTTGGAGTGGCTGGTGGATTTAAACTGCTGACCTTGTGGTTAGCAGCCCAATGCATAAGGACTACACCACCAGGGCTTCCTTAAGAGAATTCCAAATAACACAGAAAGTCAGAGGATAATAAATAATAGTGAAGGACTTGCTTGTTCTAGGCCCTATTGTCTCAAGCAAATCATGTGGGCAATATAGGATGGAGGCTACAGCTGCCACAGGCTTGCTAATCATTATTTTCTTCTTTCTTGCTGAGCAAATGTCAGTCTGCTAGCAGACTCTATTCGCAGCCTCTCCCATACCCCGGAAGCTGGGTGTGGCGACTGGCAAGGAGATACAAGCAGACAGGAGAGAGCAAACTCCTAGCAATGGCCTTCCACGGCTACCTCTCTGAGGTCTAGACAGCGCATGTTTGGCTGGAGCTGCAGGAGCCATTTTGGACCATGAAGCAGCATGTTAAAAGTAACATTGAAGCAGAGCGGAAGCTGCCTGTGTCCCTGATGATGCCGTGAACCTGTCACGCACCAGACGAAGACTATCGAGCGCTAGGTATTCTTTTACTGTGAGAATAAACCTTTACGCTTTTAAAACCACTCTAGGAGACTTGAGTTCTGTGAAGCTGAACTCAACTCTAATAATACAAGAACCAATTTCACAGGCTTGCTGTAAGACTTACAAAGCTACCCTAAGCACAAAGGGCCCGGGAGAAGTACAAGCTTCTCACTTTATTCCACTTCCTCTCCCATCCACACTCAGACGCAGCCTGCTTCAAAGTGAGCGTGCTCGTCAAAAGAGCATTATAAGTATGTAAGGGAAATATGAAATCCTTTTTCACTTTGGCCAAAGAGTATGACTATGCACAGGAGAGCTTGGGCGTTTGGAAAATGGAAAAAAATGTATTTTAAAGAGTCCAATTTAAAATGTTTAAGCTTTAACTTTTTCGTGACCAACCAATGGGACCTGTTTTACCATGCATGCTGGGTCTCTCAGGTTTTTTGGGAAGCTACTATCCCACATATCCTTGCTGCCACCGGTATAACAGCATGAAGCTGCAGCCAGGGGCCCATTCCGCCCATCCTACCACCAGTGTCTTCAATTCCATATCACTGTGAGCATTTTTGGCTTCCCCTCCTTGATTTCAGCACACTGTCTGGTACCAGAAACACATGGAATCGACAAAATATCCACAGCAAAAATGACTTGACTGTGAAAGGACTAACCTAGAAGGGCCAGACCATGACACGCTTGCATTTTCATGTCCAAACACCAAGATCTAAACACAAATTTTTAAAACCTGGATGTTCTTTGAATCCCAGAAATGGCACCACCATCCACCTGGCTACATAGACTACCCTTCCTCTCTAACGTTTGCTTGCCAGCCTCCACCCCACAAGCCCCACATGTGAGTACTAGCTGGGATCATTAGGTTTTGTGTCAACTTGGCTGCATCAGGATCCTCCGTGGTGTGGTAGTAAGTCACACGGTCCGACGCGCTGTAGGTGAGCGGTGGTCCCCGTGATAGGCCTCCTTGGTGGAGATGAGCCTGCTTTGCACTATTTTCTTGCCTGGCCTACAAACAAGTCAACACACAGTCAAACACTGCATCTCCCATGGCCCCCAGTGTTGAACCTTCGCAGTGCAGCGAACACGACTGCAGGGAGAGGTGTGTGGCTCCCCTCAAAGCTTGCTAAGGTAGAGTAATCAACGTGTGCGCATACTGTGATCGAAAGGAACTTGGGAGCTACGCAGCAATCGAGCTACTAAACCAATTCTCCTCTTTCCATTGAATCCAAAGATCACAGACTAATTTTCTCATAGGTAACTCGCTGCTTATCCGTGCTTGCTCTAGAACAGTATTTAACAGAGCCAACTGAAAGCTCCAGAGCCCAAAGCCAGAGTTCAAATCCCACTTAAGCCAGGTGAGGCAATGAACTTTTGGCAAATTTTTCAGATGATCTCCCAATTGTCTGGCTTCCTCACCTTATGAAGCAACTAAGACGGATGGGCGGCACTCTCCACTTGGCTGGCTGATAAATGTATTCTGATGGGATGCTACCAGGCACCAGCCACTTTGCCCAAAGTGTGGCCCTGAGAGACTCGTAGCAGACATTCACCCCTAGAAGAGCAGTGGCTAGAACCTTCTGCCTGAGGGCACAGAACAGGGGTCTCCACCTTCCTCGTGCTGCCACCCTTTCACACCCAGGAGGAAATTATTTTCATTGCTACTTCATCACTGCCATTTTGCTACTGTGATGAATCATAATGTAAATATCTGATAGGCAGGATGTGTTTTCATGGTTATAAATTGAACATAATTAAAGCTTAGTGATTAATCATAAAAACCATATTAATTATATATTGTGAAATATTTATTTCTAATGACAAATCAATGAAATTTTGTCTTGAAGCATGGTGTAGCATGGGTAACAGTCTTCATGCCAGGTACTCGTATGTGGGCATATCTGCCTGGAGATGGATAGAGGATGTGTTTTTCGATGGACTTAGGCGACTCCTGTGAAAGAGTCGTTGACTCCCAAAATGGTCGCGACCCACAGGTTGAGAACCGCTGGCATGTTATAAGTTGGGCTGCTAGATGCAAGGTCAGCAGTTCAAAACCACCAACCACGCCGTGGGAGAAAAATGAGCATTTCTGCTCCTGTAAAGGTCTAAAGCCTTGAACCCCATGGAAGAAGTTCCACTCGGTCCTACAGGGCCGCTATAGGTCAGAACTGACAGGAAAGCATCAAGTATAACCCCACCTAGAGGACCGTGATGCCTTGAATTGCACGGGTCCAGTAGGTCCCTTCAGGATCCATGGATTGTCTTTATTTTGAAGGCACCTTAAGGAGACTAAGACAAATATATGACCCAGAGAACTTTCTTGCAGGAATCCACTGACTACAGAGACATGTTGAAGCACCAGGCATGTTTAAACAAACCCATGCACATGTGAACTAGAATCCTAGCAGCTGTACCTTTGACTGCACACATATGGTATATATGTTGTAATAGGTATCTGTACATATAGTTAATGTGTAGTTCACACATGCATATAGTCCATACACATTACACACATGCAAAAACATACCTTACACGTGGGCTGTACATGTGCACGTATGCAAATGTAAATGCACATGGGTATGCTACACCCTGGCACACATGCAAGCACAGATACATTGTATGTACACAACACATATCTATACATATAAAAACAAATGTACCCTACATGTGTAGAATACATTCAGGTGCACATATATGCTACATGCTCATGCTAAAAACAGACATGCATATTCAAACACATACACTACATCCAGGTTTCACATATGTAAACACATATTTATTACATGTGTATACTACACAAAAGTGCACATACACAAGCACACATACCCTATATGTGTACGTAATATAGGTATACATATACAAAGACACATATACTAGATAGACACACAAAATACAACTATGCATATATAAGCACATATGCCCTACATGTATATATACTACATGCAAATCCAAGCACATCTGCACATGAGTGCGCTACATGCAGACATGCACATACAAATACACTACACATGTACACTACATGTAGGCATGCATACAAGCACGTATATCTTGCATACATATGATATGCAGAGTGGTGCACACAGGGCAAACAGAAGCTAACTTTTCTCCTCCCAAATGAGTCACACGTGGCCACAAGTGACTGACCTGATCCCGTATATGGGTGCCCTAGAATGGACTGCAAACCAACCCAGAATGGGGACTCCCCCTGACTCTGAAATATCCCATATTCCATGAACATGAATTATGTTGTGAATCAGTCTCTACAAAGCATTGTTTAAAGTCAATGATGGGTTAAAAACGCCTCCACAACCTCACACAGGTGGCCAGACTCTAGGCTGGGTTTCTACTTGGCAGCGTCATTCAGGTACTATGTTCCCTGAGTAAAGGATATTCTTTAACGCAATAGTGTTCCTTAGCCATTTGGCCATTTCATGTGGATGAAGTGTGGGCAGTGGCCTGGGGACAGGCATCTTAATTCCTCATGATAAGAACTTTCGTAGAAGGCAGAGCTTCAGTGACATGGAACCAATCAAGCCTGAATCCTATACAAGAGGCAAACGTATGACCTTCCAAATTCATTTGCAAGAGGTTGTAATACTCATGACACATGGGCAGGACTGCAACTTCCCCTTTTGCAAATGTCCACCTTCACAGTGGAAGCTTCACAGAGTCACAGACTAGCCAGGGGCCTTGATGTCAGTTGATGGTGGAACTGAGAGGCCTGGTGACCCCCTGGATGTGCAGTGTGTGCTGAGGAGCCTGGATCTCGGAGGAGAATCCCCTTTGGTTCATGTCTTCTGTTTCCTCTGCTCTGTGGGTTGTGCTGGAGGAAGCCGGCACCCAGCCCCAGAGACTAGAATAAAGAAGGCCCTGGCTAGAGCCCTCGGAGGTACTGCAAGCCCCTAAGAGGCAGTCTGGATCACGACCCAAGGTAAAGAAGACCTAAATCCTCACCAATGGACCCACAGGGAACATCATGATGAATGGAGAAAAAGTTGAAATTGCCAAGGATTTTGTCTTGCTTGGATCCACAATCAATGCTCAAGGAAACGGCAGTCAACAGATCGAATGACATACATATAAGCATATGCAAGCATAGATGTGATGCATGTGTATACTATGTACAGATACACACGCAAACACACATACACTAAATGCGTATACTACATGAGACATGCTGCATACGTGAGACACACGCATACCCTGCATACATATGATATGCAGAGTGGTGCACACAGGGCACACAGAAGCTAACTTTTCTCCTCCCACACAAGTCACACCTGGCCAAAGAGGGGAAAGCATGGTCCCCAGGAGACTTGATGTGTCACGGCCCCAGGTGACTGACCTTGACTCTGCAGGCACCTGGGGCTGCACAAGACCTCTTGTGAGCACTGAAAAGCAGAGCTGTTACTTTGAAGATTAAGGTGCGCCTGATCCAAGGCATTGTGTTTTCCATCCCCTCACTGGTGACTGACAGTGGTAATGAAGAGTGCTGAAAGTAGCATGGATTGCCAAAAGAACAAAGACATCTGTCTTGGGAGAAGGACAGACAAAATGCTCCTGGGAGGACAGGATGGCAAGCTTGGACTCGTTTACTGCGGACATGTTTTCGGGAGAGACGAGTCCGTGGAGAAGGGCAGCATGCTTGGTAAAGAAGAGGGGCGGGGAAAGGAGGAAGATGCGCGACAGGATGGACTGACACAGTGGCTGCCACGGTGGGCTCGACCATCATTGCAGTTGTGAGGTGGCACAGGGCGAGACAGTGCCGTGTTCTGTTGTACGTGAGGTTACCTGACAACCCCCCAACAGCAGAGGCCTCCTCCTTCAGAAGGGCGCCCTGGTGATGCCACAGGGAAGCACTCAGCTGCCAACCTGGTAGTCGGAGGGTTAAACTTCCCAAGCGACATCCAGGAAGAAAGGTCTGGCAATTTGACTTCATAGAGATTAAAACTCACTGCCATCAAGTTGATTCCATGTCATAGTGACCGTCTAGGACAGGGTGAGTAGAACTGACTCTGTGAGTTTCTGAGACTGGAATGGGATGGGAAAATAAAAAGAGAACTCACTGCCATTGAGTCGATTCCAATTTGAAGCAACCCTATAGAGTAGACCTGCCCCGGTGGGTTTCCAAAGGTGATAGCTCGGGGTTTAATACCAACATGGCACCTGTAAGAAGATAGGGTCAGCACCTCTCTCTCTCTCTGTCTTCACCTTCCTGCTGTCGAGTCACTCAGAGAGCTGCCAGAGCCACCACCACTGGAGCCACGGGACTTTGCACCCACCGGCCGGTGATGTTCCTGCAGTCTGCATCACTGCATGTGGCCTTGTGAGTCTGAAGAGGGACTTAGGGACTAGGATAGGACAATCAGACTTGACTTGGATTGGGCTGGGATGTTTTCTTGATAAAGAATGCCTTCTTGATATAAAGCTCCATATAGGAGGATCCCTAGATTCATTTCACCAGTCGACCCAGCTTAACACACCAAGACTGCTACTCATCAGGAGAGTAAAAATACCTCATCTTTCTCGTGAGAAGCAGCTAGCAGTTTTGAACTGCTGACCTTGAGGTTAGCAGGCCAATGTGTAACCACTGCAGCCTCTGGGGTATTCCAGCCTGACACAGGGGTCACTGTGACTTGAAAGGTATCACTGTGTGCTGCCAGGTCAGTTTCAAGTCCCCGCCCGTCTCTCTGATGACAGCAACAGCCGCCTCTCACTGCCATCAAGTGGATCTGAGCCGCAGCGGGCCTCTGGGACAGGTTCGCACGGCCCCTGAGAGAGGCTCTGAGACTGTTAATCTGTACAGTCCATGCTGATTAAAAATAATAATTAAAAAAAGACCACACAACACCTTCATGCCTCTGAGTCAATTCTGACTCCTTGGAGGCAGAGGACAAGGGACCCCTGGGTGCCGAGGCGGTGGGACTTTACAGGAGCAGTGAGTGTCATCTTGGTCCCACGGAGCTTGGTGGGTTAGAACTGCTGATCTTGTGGTTAGCAACCCAGCGTGTAGCCCACCACGCCACCGGGGCCCTGCACTCTACACAGCATGTAAAAAATGAAGGAAGGAAGGCAAGAAAGAAGGAAGGAAGGAAGGAAGGAAGGAAGGAAGGAAGGAAGGAAGGAAGGAAGGAAGAAAGGAAGAACCGCAGCTCACGGTGACCCCACTGGCACCCAAATAGAACTGAATTCTATACATAGAATTTTCAGTGATTGAATGCCCCAGGGGTGGAGGTGGAGGTGGGGGACTTCAAACCTCTACCCTTCCAGTTAGCGGCTGAGGATATGAAGCATCTGCGCCACCCGAAAACCAAACCAAACCCCAAAGGGGTTCCTACTGACTTGATTCTAAGACATTGGGCAGAGTAGAACTGCTCCCTGGGGGTGAGGAGACTGTCCATCACAGATCATTTGCGCCCCTCCCCCCCACACACTTTTTCAGGAAGATATATATATATATATATGTATATACACATCATATATATATATATACATCATATATATATATATGTATATACACATCATATATACATGACTTGCCTCCAACCCTGGCAAGGCAAACTTTTTGTACCGAAGCCCATCATCCAGGATACAGTGTGGGCACTGGGCACCCCTTACTGTAGCACACAGCCTAGTCCTCCTCACCACAGAGCGGCTGGGGTTCTAGTCGCCAGCCTTGTGGTTAGCAGCCCCGGGCTCAGACCACTGCACCTCCGGGCCTCTTTTTGCAGCACCAAGGGCCTCCACAGGCCTGCGAAGCCACGGGCTCTACCCAGAGTCCAGAAGAGAGGGCAGCGAATGTGCCTACTTGATCGCAGCAAAGCCAGGTTTCAGAGAGCAGCGGCTGCCCCCTCCTCGAAATCCCACCCCCACTCCCGGGGAAGCTGAGTCCAGGGTGAAGGGCAGTTGCCCATCGAGCATTAGTAACCCCTCAAAGGAGGAAGAGTCCACTTGCATTGCACCTTGTAACCGCCCACACAGGCTCCCATGCAGGCTGCACCCCAAGCCACCTGGCCTGGACACGGTGCCTATGGTGACAAAGGGCCGGCTGTGTGTGCCCACTGCTGCACCAGGGGCCATCTCCAGACGCCTCTGTCTGATCAGGCCCAGCCCCTGTGCGGGTGCTGACACACTTGGCTCTGAATAACCTCCAGCCGTCATGCTGAATGGGCCCTCAGAATCTGAACGTTAATTACCTTGGACAACTTCGCCAGCTAATTTTCTATTTATAAGTAGCAGACTGGGGTGGGGGGGCTCCAGCGTCCTCCCTTGTCACAAAGGATTTATCCATCAAATCAGGCCCTCAAATTGTCTGCCAAGACGTCCCTGCTTCCCAGAGGAGCGCTTAACTGTTTAAAACCTCGCCAACCGGCCAATGGCAGCCGGTTGACATGAAACAGACATGCTGCCACTTTCTTTCTGTTGGGGGACCTCGGCTGTGGGGGAGCCGCTTGCCAACCCCACCCCCACCCCCAGACCCCTGACCAAGCACCCACACACTCTCCCTTCCCTGGTTTCCCTCCAGCCACCCTTGTCAGGCCCCAGCTCCACAGCCATGTGGTCTTCACCTCTGCATGTCATCTGACAGGGCCCGCTGCCCAGCGGCCCTCCTGTCCAGGCCAGGGCGGCACAACAGGGACACGCAACCCGATGGACAGGCATTGACAGACGGCCTGACGGTGGAGGCTGGACACCGTGGTCATTGCTTCCTTCTGACAGGCAGTCATGTTTGACTGTAAGGGCCATTTCTGCAGCCCGGTTCCCTGGAATGAGGATGCAAGATTGCAGTCGCTGCTACTGAGATAGCATGGGCGGGCGGCCAGGGAAAGGCAGCAGCCAGCCCCTCCTGTGAAGTCCTGACTGCCCAGGGACACTGGTAGTGAGGAACTGGCCACCCCCAGTGAGCCCCAGAGGTAGCCACTGGGAGAAAGTCCCTGGAGAACATGCAGAAGGCTAACTCTGCCCCGTGTGCCTGGTTACTGCATGCATGTGTCCCCTGAGCTGACTGGCATGTGCAGGGAACCCAGTCTGTCAGGAGCTTCCAGTTTAAGAGGCAGCAGCGTCCCTTTCTTTTGTGTTTTACAAACACACAGCAGAGCTTCACAACATTGCAGGGAGAGTCGCTTTCTGTTCATCACATTGTCTCCATCAGCCTTTTGAAGTGGTAACACAGTGGGCTTCTCACTGCAAGGTCAACAGTTCGAAACCACCAGCCGCTCTGCAGGAGAAGGAGGGGGGACTTCCTGCTCACACAAAGAGTTACAGTCTCAGAAGCCCACAGAGGCAGTTCTACTCTGTCTTCCTACAGGGTCCACAGGAGTCAGAATCAACTCGTTGGAAGTGAGTTTGGGTTTTGCTTTGGTATACCCAGTATCTATCTATCTTTCTGTCTGTCTGTCTATCTATCTACTTATCTATCCATCCATCTATCCATCCATCCACCCAGCTAGCTCTGGCTAAACACTGCTGATACAGAAGGCAGGAGCCATGGTGACACTGTAATCACCAGCTCTGTGCCTCAAACCCACCAGCTGTTCCTTGGGAGAAAGATGAGGCTGTCTGCTCCTATAAAGACTTGCAAAGCCCCAGAATCTCCAACATTGGGTCACTATGAGTGGGTTTGTCTGGTTATTTTTTATTATCATAGAACTTTCATTATTATATTACAGGGAGTGTATTTTTGCTCTGCAGGCAAAATCCAGTCTTCCACCTGTGTTTCTGTTAATAAAGTTTTATTGACACATAGCCATACCAATCTTGGTTACGTACTGTCTAGGGTTGCAGCAGAGACTTCCTGGCCCACAGAACCTAACGTGTTCACTCTCTGACCTTTGAAGAAAACAAATAGATGGCTGAATTCTGTGGGACCAACCTAGGCTTGCTTCCTGTGGGATCAACGTTGGTCAACTTCCATGCAACAAACAGAAACCTAATGATGCTGCGTCAGACACAGCTGGCAGGACAGTCAGCTTCGCCAGGTCTGTTTTGTCACCACGTTGTCTGGAGCGTTGCTGGGCACAGACTGGATGTTTGTTACAGGTGACGGGGGGAAGGAGGGGTCCCTGAAGCTTTCGTGAGGGAGATGCTCTCCCAATCATGTCTTGAAGAATCAGAAGTGTCTACCAGAAGGGGAGAGTCAGCGGCTGATCAGTGGGTTCAAATGTAGCCAGGCTGGTGAGGATGGCGTGGGTCTGGGCGGAGCTTCCTTCTGTTGTCACAGAGACAGGAGGAGCTGGGGTGACCTCAAGGGCAGCTGACAGCAAGGAGATGGGGAAGAAGTGAAGGGTTGTCTTGGAAGGAAAACGCCCACGTCGGTGCCTGGCACACAGCGGCCGGACAGGGCAGTGAGCGCTGGGAATGGGGAGCTGTCATGGAGGCAACGGGACGCGTGAGGAGGTCAGAGGAAGAGATGCCAAGTGAACTGCCCTCAGGCCGGCCCCACGAGACCCCTGTCCTGGCTCTGTGCCCTGGGAGGGAGTCCCATTCAGCCTCCACCTCTCCCCTTTGGAGCGCTCTCCCATCCTTGATTGCAGGCATGGGGTTAGGGGTGCCTCAGGGGGCTGTGCACACCCCACCTAAGGCAGAGGGGGAGTGAGAACAAAGCCAACCGCAGGCCCGCCCGGTCTGGCCAGGCGAGTGCTTTCCTGTTCAAAGGAAGACCTCAGTCATGGAATCAAAATCCTACACGGCGTTTTGTGAGGAAGATCCTGAGATCATGTGAGGTGCGGGCTTCAAGCACCGTGGCTGTGGTGGTGAGGTCGAATGCAGGATCGAATGTGAGGATGGCCAGGACCGGGCAGCATTTTGCTCTGTTGAGCACAGGGTGGTGATGGTTCGGAAATGACTCGGTGCCACTCTAACCACGTAACAGGCTTCCATTGATAGAAATGACAACGGATGCTGAAATGATGCCTTAGTACCCGGGTCTTCGCTTAAAACTCCATCTAGGCAGTTACTATAGGCAGCAACCCTTCTTGGAGGGAGTCTGGAAGCAGGGAGGCAAGGATCCTGGGTGGCACATGTGGGTAGAGACCATAGCTTCGTAGGAGGTGGGCACACGCAGAATCCTCTGGTCACATCTGGGTTTCCCTCCATAGCTCAGGCACTGGAGGAGCTGCCGGGCCTCCGCCTCCCTCACCTTGGATGGCGTGCTTTCTCTCTGTGGACTGTCTGCTTCCCGGCAGGGTCCATGGTAGCAATGGGGCTTCCTCCCAGGACTGCGTGGTACAGCGTGAGGCTTGTCCTCTGCTGCGTCAGTCACTCGTTGCACACGATCTCCACTACTCTCCTTGCAGCTGGTGAAACCGAGACGGGGATGAAGAAGAAGACCTTCGAGGAGAGGGCTTGACACTGTGGCTCCTGCAGTAAGCTCAAGTGCAGGAACAGCTGTGAGGCTGGCGGTGGCCAGGACCGTGCAGCGTTTTGTGGTGTTGTGCACACGGTCAGAATTGGCTCTGTAGTACTCCACATGACTCAGACCTCTCTGGAGGCAGCCCCATTCCAGTCGGGCAGATGAGCACGTTGACAACATGGGGCCCGACTGCTGGGCCAGGCCGGGTGACAGGGACTCAAAGCTTGCTGCAGCACAAAAGCAGAGTGTGCCCCATCCTCAGAAGGGTTCCCAGAGTCCTGTTCTCAGACTGGCTACACCTTGGGAGCAGGAAGCAGAAGTCCAAAACCAGCTCTGTCCTTGCCACGCTGTGTTCCCGGGTCTGGTTCTCACCACTGCAGCCTCTGTCCCCCTCTGTCCCCCTCTGCACCAGGAATGTCCCGGCCACCGTGGGTGTTTCCGTCACCACCACTCCATCACGGCATGAAGCCTTCGGTCACAGGTGATGGCCTTCGGACAGATGCGTGAGAACGGACCAGCTGGGTGCACCACGAAGGTTTCCCCACAGAGGGACCACAATCCACTGCCCAACTGTGTCAATGGTAGCCACGGTTATTAAGGGCACCATCTCCCTGCTTTCACAGGGCTGTCTCTGCAGGCTCTCCCAGCTTCCGAGGATTCCCGCGAACTCCGCGCCTCCTCGGTGGAGGGAAGCAGGTGCGGACCACTGACCGGACCCCAGGTCTCCTGACTCAGGTGTTTCTGACGAACTGTGGAAGCTCCACGCCATGCAAGTCAACCTCTCAGTGTCATGTTCCCAGAGCCTCGCTTGCTTCCTGTCTCTCTGCCACAGGTTGGCGACACTCACACTATTCCATCCTTTTTCACCACTCGACTTCTGCACACTTCCTAGACTACAGGCTAGTCACCGTGTCAACCCCACTTTTACAGGCACCGAGGAACCAAGAGACCCATCCCTGTGACTCACTGTACTGTGGTCTTTGATCTATTGTCGGGGAGGGGGGTCTGGGAACCCAACCCACCATATCCCCATGCTCCTTAGAGGCAAGGATGGGGAGACTTCGTTTCACATACTGTGGACATGTTGCCGTGAGGGACAGGTCCCTGCAGAAGGACATCAAGCTTGGTAAGGTGGCAGGGCAGAGAGAAAGAGGAAGACCTTCAACAAGATGGTTGACACAATGGCTGCAACAATGGGCCCTGGCAGAAGAACAAGCATGAGGATGATGCAGGGTGGGGCAGTGACTCATCCTGTCAGGCACAGGGGCCTCAGTGAGAGGGCTACCACCACAGCAGCACGGAGAGCCCTGGCCAGCCGAACTGACACCAGACCTCACCGTCACAGCAAAGAACCAATAGCAATTCCAAGTAACCCAACCTCCCCGAGAGTCCTCGCATGCCAGGAAGCCCGAGGACGCTTCCTCCAGGCAGGGCCCCACACATAAGGTCCTGACCACAGATCTGTCTTGACCCTGGCCAGGTGTGGCCTCAACACTCAACTACCTTTGCCTTTAGAGTTGATATCATGGCTTTAAACACGCATATGTATTACATATATTTTTTAATCTCAACACGCATGAACAGAGCCCTGACATAAAAGTCATTGTTAGCTCTTCTTCATAAAAGCCCCTTTCCAAGCTCATTGCATTACGGGACATTCTCTAGAATCTTCCTTGAAGAGTTTTGCAACCATGATTATACGCAGGATCGGATGAAGTCAGAACGAGGTGTTGCTGGCAACAGGAGAGGCAACATCGTTCTACTTCTTACCGGGAGAGACCAGACCCTGGAGTAGGACATCCTGCTTGATAACGTAGAGGGTGGGCTGAAAAAGAACTCTAGGAGGTGGATTTGCACCGTAGCTGCAGTCAATGCCTCCAACATCACAATTGTGACGGTGGCTGAGGACCAGGCAATGCTTCGGTCTGTCATACAGCGGGTCGCTACGAGTCTGAACTGACTCGGGGGCACCTCACAGCCACAGAGTAATACGTGTGAATGCTTTTTTTTAACAGCTTTAGATTTAAAACGCCAAGTCATATGAAGTCATAACAGGTGTTTAAAAAAATTGGTGAATTCTTATCGTCATGAGCATCATCGTCACTTCCTTTTCTGGGGCCCTCAAAAGAGTCTCCAGCCTCAGAAGCGCAGCCCCAAGCCAACTACGCCTCATGAGATACAAGCAGGGTCTGGGTGTCATCTTAGGATTCAATTTCTTGTCGTCAGTCCAGTTGAAGCTTCAAGGGTCCAGTGAATGAAGGATTCTCCACTCCCCCCACAGAAGAGTGAATCCAGCTTTCCATTTAGGAGCGAGAGAGAGAGAGAGAAAGAGAGAGAGAGAGAGAGAGAGGAGAAATGGCACATTCTGAGGCTCTATCCATTTGTATATCTATAAGAAGCAGCTGCAACTTTGTATACAAGTGATTTCTTTTTACATAAATAAATTTTTTGCCACTTTTAGTCACTGAAGCATTAAGAAAATAAACTGGAAGCAGTTGAAAGAGCCTGCTTTTAAAAAAATCTGTTGGTGTGCTGAATGACAAGTTCTGGGTTTTTGAAAAGTTTCTCCTGCAGCCCATTCCCAATTCAATTTATATTTATCCCCCATAGACCTCTGTGCCTTTTAATTGCTACTTTGATTTGCCATGCAAAGATTCCTTTCTCCACAAGATAAATGATAGGCAGGGATTTTGAAAGTACATTTGAGTGTGGTATTAAGAAAGCTAAACGTGAAGATTGTGGACACCGAAGTATGGATGTCGGAGTCAAGTGTGTCAGCAAGTAGCCTACTTAGAGACTGCCTGTGTACAGATGGGCCAAGTGTGGAAGAAGCACCATGGTAGGACAAGTGCCCTGGCTGGACTCGGGGCTCCCGCTGGACTGTTGAGTTGGCCTAAGAATGACCACTGAGAAAAACGTTCAGTTGGGATGCCATGACCCCTCCTTTTCCACCGGTGTGGACCACCCTTGGCCAGAAGTAGAGAAGGTGAAGACTCATCTTTCTCGGGTTCAGAACCTGGTGTTGTTGTTATTTGGTGCCATCGAGTCGGTTCGGACCCATAGCGACCCACGGACGAGAGAACAGAACACTGCCCAGTCCTGTGCCATTCTTACAACTAACTGCTCTTAGGTTTGAGCTCATTGCTGCAGCCACTGTGTCCATCCACCTCCTTGAGGGCCTTCCTGTTCTTCACTGCCCCTCCCTTAACCAAGCGTGATGTCCCTCTCCAGGCACCGTCTCTCCTGACAACATGCCCAAGGATGTGAGAGGGAGCCTCGCCATCCTTGGCTCTAAGGCGCACTCCGGCTGGATTTCATCAAAGACAGAGGTTCAAAGCCTTGAGTGGGTAAACTGAGGGGGCCTGCTTGTCATTGTGACTCCTCCTCCCATCCAACCTAGAACTTTTGCCATCCCTAGGGTGTCCCTTAGAAGTCATGAGGGCTCGCTTTCTTTTGACATGTCACCAAGGAAGTACAACTGTTAAAAGAGACTACTGTGTTTGGTGAAGTACAAGGTTGCCAACAACGAAACAGATCAATTTGCGGTGAGAAAGGTTGACCCCACAGCTGTAACGCTGGGCTCAACCACAGGAGGGCTCAGGAAGACGGGCAGGACCAGGAAACCGTTTGTTCTCCTGTGATGAGGTAACCATGTGTCCAGCCAACTCAGCAGCAACTGAGAACCAAAAGGCAACGGTATCTATCACTGTGTAATGAAGTATCCCAACCTTAGTTGGTGTTAGTGCTCTTTACAACTTTAAAGAGGTCACGAGCAATAGATGCACTGTATCATTTGATCTCTTGGCTGCTGCTTACATGAGCATTGATGGTGAATCCAAGCACAATGAAATCTTCGACAACCTCGATCCTTTCTCCATTTACCATGAAGTTACCTATGGGTCCAGTTGTGAGGATTTGGGTTTTCTCTACATTGAGTTGTCATCCCTGCTGAAGGCTGCAATGCTTGATCTTCATCAGTAAGTGCTTTGCGTCCTCCTCGATTTCAGCAAGCAAGGTTGAGTTACCTACATATCACAGGTTATTGCTGAACCTTCCTCCAATCCTGATGCCTCATTCTTCTGCATATAATTCAGCTTCTCTCACTGATTCCTCAGCATGCAGACTGAATTAGTATGACGAAGGATACAACCCAGAAGCACACACCTTTCTGTTACAGCCCATCAAGAGCTTGGGAGTTGAAAGAGCTATCAGAAATGCCCTCAACTGGAGCAAGAACTCTGGAACCTTGAGTAAGTCAAGTCCCTCTGCTGAGCAGTATCCCACAGAATCCCCTAAAAGAAGGTAGAGCCAAAGGGAAAGGGAAGCTATACCCAAGGTAGGGGGGGCAGTGCAAAGGTCGTGTGGCAGGAAGGGGCATAGGGTATTTGAACAATGCAGGGGGGCTCGGGAAGGGCTGGAACATGATGAGAAACTGAGCACGGAATGGGATGAAGATGGAGAACAAACCAGGATGAGATTTATATGTGGGACCTCGTGGTCCTAGCAAGGATCTTTATCCTTATCTGCAGCATAATGGCGAGCCGCGGAGGAATATAAACAGCAACACAAGGCAAAAGAAGGAAGCTGTGTCCGTAGAGAGGCTCTAATTGAGCAGAGTGGGGAGCGCTGGGGTTGAGTGGATGCGAGAAGATTGATTCTTTTGTATTAGGACTGTCAAAAGACATGGCCAAAATGTGAATGGATTTTGAGACACGTTTAGAAGGTAAAGTCAATAGGACTTGATAATGGCATAGATGTGTGGAGGGAGGGGCATGCAAGCTGTCCAAATGAATTAATGTTCTGATGTTCTCAGATGGAGGCCATCACAGGGAAAAGGAGCAGATTTGAGAGGATAAAAAGAGGAAGAGGCTGTTTTGACTATCGACTTGGCCATGCCAGGCTCAAACTTTCTAATGGAGACTGTTCATGAGGCTTCAAGCTACCTGTCTGCACACAGAAGTGTAAGCTGAAGGTCTCAATTGAGGAGCTATGGCCTAGAGATGACAACAGAGGCCCCCAATCAGATGGTATTGTTGGGGAGCCCAGAAGAGAAGACTAAGACCCAGGACACCCTAGAGCAGTGGTTCTCCACCTTCCTCATGCCTCAGCCCTTTCATACAGTTCCTCATGTTGCGGTGACCTCCCTGCCATAACATTATTTTCATTGCTACTTCTTCACTGTCATTTTGCTACTGTTATGAATCGGGAGAGCCCTGTGAAAGGGTCATCCGACCCCCAAAAGGGTCGTGACCCACAACCACTGCCCTAGAGTCTAAGGAAGCCGAGAGGAGCAAGAGGGGGAAATGGACCCTGAAGAGCAGCTGGAGAGACAGAAGGAAATCAAAATGAATCCACTGGCCCACGGAGCAGAAAGACCCCATTAAAGGAGAGAACGGGAGTCAGAGGGATGCGGGCTGAAGAGAAGAGCAAAGGTAGGACATCACAAGTAACTAAGCAGATTTCTCCTCCCTCCACGGTGGGGAAGATAGCAGTCCCTGGGCTTTGTAGAGACTGGCAACAGCTTGTTGCTGGCTGGATAACTTCTTCCCCCTCTCTTTGTGTTTGGCTCACGGAAGGACGGGCTACAGGAATTCTTAGCACTTAGAGAAATGACTGTGTATGGTTGGATGCCAAGCAGACACTCTGCCTTTGATTAGCTTGGGAGCAGCCAGGTCCCTCTTGCTAGAAAGAAGATCCGAAGCTTGGCAAGAAACCAAATACATGAAAATTAAGCAGGACTGCAATCATCTCTTAAATCTACCTTTTACAAATTGTGCCGCCAAACGCTGGTGGGCCCCCAGCTACCCATCCATTCATTACACACTGGCATCACCCTGCAGGGAAGCTTTACGATGCTAATGTGCAGGACAGTGGGTTACTTAACATGGCCCGCCACCCAGGTGTCATCTGTGTAGCTCCCACCAGATGACTGGGTGGGATGACAAACGTGAGACGCTTGTGGCCCACCCAGGGTTAGCTTGCTAAGGGTGTAAATGAAGGCAACTGTGGGGGTGTGGCATGCAAATAAAGTGTATAGAACCCCGGTGAAGGGACTAGTCAGTATTGGCATCTTACTAGGCTTAAAAGAGATATGATGGGGATCCCAACAACACCAAGAAGGAATGAGGGGGGGGGTGAGTGTGTCCTTTGGACCCAATGTCTCTGCACTGGGATCCTGCTGGGTCCCAGACAGGGAGAGAAGGCTTTCACAGCATAGACCGTAAACAGCAGTGTCAGCAATGGTAGCCACAGAGGCAGCAGAACCAGAAGGCGGACAGGAGATGGCAGGTGGTCTTCACACCCACAGAGCAAGTAGGAAGCTTCTTGGCACTGACCCACATAGCATGAGACCTGATGCCTTTGCAAAAGAGCTTAAAGAACTTTGCATCACATGACTAGTAGGGCAGAGACTAGGCAAGCCTAAAGGCCCAAGGACTGAGGTGAGAATCAGAGAAAGAGAGAGAGAGAGAGACTAGCCTGAGGCACAGCTGAGGATAAACTGTCCTGATGGAAGAGCTGCGTCCTTAGCATTCCTGAACCTGAGCTGTAACCTACTTCCCTATTGAACCCCAGAATTTTGAGTATGGTGGCTGAGTTCTGTGTCGCATTGGAATGAACTGTCTAGTCCAGGGGAGGAGAGTGTGTAGGGCAGGGCGGTAGGCCTAGGAACTGGTGACAAGGTTGGAGAGAGAAGGTATGCCTGACCTCCACTTCACAGGAGTTTGCTTGGGCTATTCGTCTTGCTTCTCCTTCCCCAGGTGTGAAGGTGGAGTGGTCTAACTGGATTCCCTATTCCTTCAGGTACCAACTCTGATTCTGTGAATTTTATTCAGGGATATAATTCAAGAGAAACAGAGGGAATAAAATGGCGTGTGTGTAGCTATTTGATGTAGCTTAGAGCTTTCCTCTCGAGCTAACCGTTGGAAACAACATGAATGTTCAATAGTCGGGGATAATTTTAATCAATGTGTATAAAGTAATGGGCCGGGATCCCAAGGAATCATTAAACCAATTTCATACCCTCACAAGGGAAGACGCTGCGTGCAAACACAACACACAGGAGTCAGTGTGGTGTTGTTTTATGTGTGAGTTAGCCATGGAGATGGACGCCAACCAAGAAATGAAAATCATTGAGCAGGGTCTCAGGGTCATATAGCTTTTCCATTTTTACAGCCATTAACGCTTCCATGACAACTGACTGTGTCCCCCAAGGAGCTGTTGTTGGGTTTGAATCACCGACCTTGCAGTTAAGTAGTCATGGCCCAACCCACAGAACCGCCAGGCCTTGCAGCACAAACTAGAAGAAGGCCAAATGAAGTCCCCAGTCCGTGTGTGCATTTGGAATCATTGAAACAACGGTGCAACTTTCACACCCCTCTGGAGAGGAAATCGTTTTGTTAGTAGAGAACGCTACACAATTAAGTAGACCAAGCTTACTTCGCAGGTAATTACACCCCGAGGGACGTGAGGGTCGGGCTCCTGTCAGACCAGTAAGGAAGGCTATAGGGCGTGCTGCAGGTAGCACGTTCTCCCCAGCTGGGAGCAGGAACTCAGCCCCTGAGAACTGAAGCCCTTGACCTCCTGAGAAGTCCTCGAACCAGGACTAGGTGGTCTTCCCAGCACCCACAGGTTTCGCTCTCTTCTGCCTCCACAGGTCCCTGCGGAAGAGGCAGTGCTGGTTCCCAGACATGTCCCTTGGCACGGAGCTTCAGGCGTCCATCTGTCTGAGGTGGGGAGATGAGCTGGCAGGGGCTGCTCTGGTGATGGACTGCCTTGGGTTCCCAGCAGCCACGCGGTTCTCGTGCATGAAGATTGAAACGTCTCCTCAAGTTCTAGCCCAACTGAATCAGGGAGTGCGTTCTAACTGCGGCAGTGTCTGCTTGAGAAATGCATTAGCCTTGGCCACTGGCGTGGCCACTCCTGTTTAGCTCTGGGGGTCCGCAAAGGATCACTCTGTGCCTTCCCTGTGCACAGAAGGCTGGCGGCCCTGAGATGGGAGGAGGGAAGACGCATCAGGGAGGATAACCTCCTGAGCCTGGCTGGCTTCTTCTGGATACTGGTCCCGGGTACCATGTGCCTCATGGCAAAGCTACGTTACACGTAAGGGGGATGCTTGTAACACAAAGCATCCACAGAAATAGTTGGGCAACTTGCAGCAGACACGCTTACCTCTTAGAAAAGATAACCCGAGCCATTTGTTCACATGCTGAAGTGACTGCATTCCCCTCAGACATCAATGACCCTTTTGGAGGGCCAGGGGATACCCTGAGGACCCAGGGCTTGAGACAGCAGGGGTCGGGAGGGACCAAGAAGCCTTTCCAGAGCATCTTTAAATGATCTTCTTCTCCAGCCATTAAGCCACATCCCTGCCCCTCCCCACCAAGAACTTATTTCCCCAAACTGGGCAGCGACCTCATATCTTAAATCACAGCCAGGGACCAGCCAAGAGACGTCGAGTCCATTTGCCAAAACCTGGGTCTTGTTAAATAAATTCTTCCTTGACAGCAGAGAAAGGCCTGGCTAAGAAAATGGCCCTTTAAATATTTTAATTTAATTCAACAAGGATTTATTGAGCACCTGCTATCAGGGGCCAAACTTGGGGAGCTGAACCTGACATACAGAGAGAAAGAGAGATTGGGAAAGGAGAGAGAGGTTCTTGGGCCTTTGCCTGGGGGGTGGGGGGTGGGGTCTGGAGCCTCCGGGAGAAGGTCAGCATCATCCGGACATTTCTCCTGATGGCTTGGATCTCGCTCCCAAACTTACCTCTTAGACTCTCTGAAGGCAGGTTGCTTTCATCTTAACAATCCTGCTTCTTGTTAAGGGCTTTGTCACCCTTCATCCGGGACTCCAGTCTCTCCCCTCCCCCACCCCCTGCACCGAACCAGCCTACTCCGACTGAGCTTGGACCTTCCACCCACTCACAGCCTTCTAATCGCCTCTAGATGCCATTCAGTAAGACTCCACCCCGCAATGATGGTATAGGCCATACAAGAGCCAATCGTCCAGAGCTGCATCATGGCCTGTTCACTGTGCCTGTTCATCTCACTGAGGGTCTTCCTCGCCTTGCTGGGCCTCTGCTTCCTCCAACATGACATCTTCCTCTAGAGGCAGATGCCCCCTGATGGCGTGTCCACAGCAAGTGAGTTGGAAAGTGCTCTTTTGTGATCCAGATAGGTCCAACTGGCTCATGCTCAGAAGCAAAGTGCCAAGGCTTTGCTCTAGTCTGAAGCCTGTCCACCGTGGGTGACACTACTGATATCCGAAATACTGGTGCACCTTCCAGAAGGACAGCATCCCGCAGGCCAGGACCATACAGCAAAGAAACAGACTGAGGTGGTTTGGTCCCCTAGTCCTCTCTCGATTATCCCCCATGTTGCACATCACCCCAGCCTGTCCCAAAAGCTGGATAGTCAGGTGTGAACACTGAGCCATGCTGGGCTCTGTCAGGCACAGGCTGTGCCAGAAAGCCAAAGCCCCAGTTCATGCATTGTAGGGACTGCTGGGCCTCACACACTAGAAGAAACTCTCAAAGCAATTAGGCAGTAAGAGTTCAGGAAAGGTCCTGAGCATAGTGTAGGTCAAGGGCATACGAGCCGCCATCTGTCTGATTACTTGGCTTGACTGGTGGATCCCTTCTTCACAACGTCACCAAGTACTTCATTCGCCATGTGTAGTTTTATTGGCCTCGTTTTTGGAGTGAGACATTAGTGGTATCTCTCTGAGAAGGTGTTTGAAAAGATGCAATGAAATACTCAGTCTAAATGGCTTAGCATAGTATCTGGAACAGAATTACATATACACACACAGCTAAGGTAGTTGACTTATGAAACTATACTTATGGGGAACTGACGGCCAAAGCCAACCTTCAACCTTTCTTTGATCTCAGAAAGCGAAGGCCATGTAATTCAACTCCCTCCTCTATCTGCTGTGCCACCCAATAGATTATCCTTTGTTTCACTCCTTCCCATACATTCTCCAGTCATGGGCTGAAGACATCTAGCAGCAGGGACTTCACTACACCTGAGGTAAGCTGTGCTCTTTCTTACAGGCCATTACAGGTTCCACTTCCAGTCATGGCTGGGTAACTCCCAGGGGAAAAACTCCTCTTGGGTTGTTATGAGTAGGCATTGATTCAATGACAGGAGGGAGGGAGAGAGGGAGGGAGGGAGAGAGGGAGAGAAGGAGGGAGGACTGAAAACTCAGGATAGAACAATACCACAAACACCTGTAGGCATTGAAGACTGGTCCACACAACCAGGTTTTGAAGGGCTACCTGGAACAAAGGCCTGCCCTGCAAGACTTACTAAATCGGGTTCTTTGGGTTGAAGGGATATGAGCAGAACCAAGACCTTCCAGAAGGATTAGAGGGTCCCTACACGGTAAATACCTGGAACTATTTCTCCTCCCTATATATTTTTTGAATTCAGGTGATTATTTGAAATAGGGGTTGACTCTTTCTATAAAGGGTCAACTGTAAAGGGTGAGATGGTTGGTCTGTTTTTAAATACATGATCTCTGTTGTAAGTACCCAATTCTGTGCTGACACGTAAAAACAGTCACCAACAACATGCAGATGCATAGGGTATGTTCCAATAAAACTTTATTTACAAAAGCAAGTGATGGGCCGGACTTGTCCTAAGGGCCAGTTTTCTGAAACCTATAGCATAAAACAGAGAGTATAAAATCCTATCTTAAGACTTAAACAGATACAGATGTAATACAATGACAATAGTAATATGAGCAATAGAGTGAGGGACAAATGGATCTCCACAGTTTGGGGTTTTTCAAAGTATACTTACAATTCTGCAATAACAATTCTTTGCAGACTGTGCATAGTTAAGACTATGCATTCTAAGGGCAACCAGAAAAATATAGTATCAAGAGGCATAGCCATAAGTTGAGAAAGTTATATGTGACTAAGGTTGGGAAGGAGTGAACAGAGGCATGAAAATAAAAGAGAAGACACACTGAAAGCAAACAGAAGACCTAAATCCAATCACATCATACTGATATTAAACGTTCATCGATGAAACAGCCCTATTAAAAGGAAGGGGTTTTCAGAAGAGATTTTAAAAGGTAAGATCCAATTACATTCGGCCTACAAGAAATGTCCTTTACACAGCTAAGCAAATAGATTCAAGAACATGCTCTGGATGCTGGAATAATAGCCCCAGATAAAGCCATCGTCTAATGCATGGCACCTGCAGATGTGATCGAATGGAGCATCCCAAGAGAAGAGCGCCTACCTGAATTATCTCAACTATGGCCATCAAGTCCATTCAGACTAAAAGTGACATGCTCCAAGGTTAGAAACCTTTGTCAGTGCAGGCTCCTCTTTATCCCCAGGAGTAGCTAGTGTGTTTGAACGCTGGACCTTGCAGTCAGTCCAACACTTACCTGGCAGAACCACCAGGCCTCTCTTGAATTATATAAGAGGGCCCTAGATTAAACACAATGACCCTTCTAAGAAGGAGGCAAGAAAGTCAAAGATGAGATTGGAACAAAGACCTCTGAAGATCTGAGGAGCCGCAAGGCAAGGTATGCGGGTAGCCCCTAGAAGCTGGAAAAGGCAAGGACATGGATTCCTCCTTTGAGCCTCCAGAACACACCAGCCTTGAGTACACAGTGATATTAACCCAGGAAATCTCATTCCAGACGCTGGCCCTCAGAACTGTGAGACAACAAACAGGTGTTGTTTGAAGCACCAAGTTTGTCAGAAACTGGTCATCGCAGCCGCAGAAAACCCACATAAATATAACCATGAACTGGTCAACACAAGAATGCTGTTATAGTTATAATCTTACTGTTGGACTTTGATAGAGAATTTCCAGTGATAGAAGGGCATTACTGAATAAAATCAGGAGACCTAGTGGCCCGTGTTAAGATATGAGGCTGACTGAAAGGTCGGTGGTTGGCCGTGGGAAGAAGATACGGCCAACCACTTACATACCACAAACCCTAGGGGACAGGTCAGTCCTGTCCTGCAGGGTCACTCTGGGTTGAAATCAACTCAACTGCAATGGGTTTAGCTTTTCAGTTTTGATTACTCTCATAATGTAACGAAAAGCTCAAATGAATCATAATGCTGTATCAATAGTAAACATATGCGTGCCTAATAACAGCATCTCAAAGTACAAGGCATAAAAAATTGCTAAGATGTCCTTCCATACAAAGAGGAAAAAGATTCTGTCTCTTGGTCACTACCACTTAGGTGGCCTCCCTGCAGCCTCAGCCCAGAGAGTTTGGACCAGAGTGGACGTCACATTGTGGACCCAGGCTGGATCAGTAGCCCATGACCCAATCAGAGTCCAGGAGTCCTTGTCCGGTGGGTAAGACGTTGTTGAGCCACAAGGAAAACCAGTCTTTCCTTCTGCAGGAGCTGAGAAGCTGGACTGGATCTCCGGAAGCCATCCTGCCTTCTTGAGAGTGGAGCCAAGATAAAGAAATAGGGCCAGCCATGCGCACAGCCATAATCCTGGACTCTTCTGCCTCATTAGCTAATAAATACCTCGCTTGATTGAAAGCGTTGCAGAAAAGAGTAACCATCTCGATTACATATCATGTCAATCCCCCCACACACACACTAGATGCACAAATGCCAATATTCTACATACTTTGTCCCAAGGGTTTGTCCCCCAGTTGACAACCACTTGCATGGTGAATCTCGGTGATGGATGGAGGGACGTGGACTCCAGGTGAGCATGGGGACTGGCCCTGAGAACCAGCACGGCTTATAACAGGCCTCGCTTCATGGAAGTGATGCCCTTTGATGCCTAGTCCCATTCTCTCAAGGGAAGAGCGAGAAGTGACTGAGGATGAGACCAGGATTTGTGGGAATACCACATCCTCCAGGCCAGCTGGAAAGCCCGAGACGCTGTGAGAGAGGTAAAGACATGGATGGGAGGTGAACAGGGGAGGAGGCTCAGGTGTGTGGGCCTGTGTCTGGGCTGCAGGGTGGGGCTGAGGCAGCGGGGATGACACTCTGGGAACAATGCTCCCCTGCAGCTGGCAGCAGAGTGGCCACAGTGCCGTTCTCCAGAATGCAATTGTGCATCTGGTCCCCTTGGAGAAGCCCCGTAGCACCAAAGCCGACAACGGCCAGGGGACAATGGCAGGGTAGCCAGGGATAGACAGGTGGGGGTGAAAGGAGCTCAGGGCGTGTGCCATTGCTTCTGGTTTTGTCTGCTTCCTGACACGTGGGCCCTGAGAGAGAGGGGCAGAGATAAGGGGCCAATGCAGATGTGGGTGGGAAATGGGGCCTCCTTTGTCCAGTCTGAGACCCCTCCCTGTGTTTGCACAGACAAAGAAGCAAGCTTATCTGCTGGAGAGAATGGTAAGAATGGAGAAGGGATGCCTGCTAGAGGTCCTGGCGACAGAACTGGACTGTGTCCGGGCACTGGGAGGGAGTGGACTCAAGGCAGTGAGTTTTCTGAGTTCCCCAGGCGTGGACTCTGCCCTTTCACTCATCCTATAAGAAGGGGCTTCCCCTGCAACACAGAGCCAGGGGCTCCAGGATCCCCACGAGGAAGAGGCCGAGAGGGGAGATGGAAGGGAGATAGGGTAGGAAGGTAAAGAGAGGCGAGGGGAGAACTTGTGTGGGGGCAGAGGAGGGGAAGAGAAAACCCAGGATGGAGTATATGTATGAGTTGCACATCCCGGGCTCCTGAACTCATCCATCCTCTCCCCTCTGGCTTTCATGCAACACAGCACGCCCAAAAAGCACTGTCGACACCCGGCCGTGAGTGAGGAGCACGCTCAGGAGATACTCTGCACTCTCCTCTTGTCTTCAGAGGTGTGAAGCCATGACTAACTGAGACTCCTTGATTCCCAGGGCTTCCGCCCCTTGCAGTTCCTCAGCTGAACCCTTCTTCAGGAAAGGGGCTCAATGAGAGGGTGGGGTGCCTCCTTTCTCCACACCTGATGATGGCGCCTTCCACCTAACCCATCACGCGAAGCCTCCCAGGGCGCTCCCCGCTCACAAATGAGCGCCACAGTAGTAAGAACAAACACATCTGTCCTGGAAGCAGCGCAGCAGGCGGCTCCTGAGAAGCAAGGATGGCCAGACTTCATCTCGTGTACTTTGGACATGGTGTCAGGAGAGGCCAGCCCCTGGAGAAGTGCCATGCTCGGTAACGCGGAGGGGCAGGAAAGAGGAATACCCTCGGCCAGATAGGTCGACACAGTGGCTCAAACACAACACCCACGAAGAGGAGGATGCAGAACTGCCCCCGGGTTACGGAGACGAGAACTCTCTCTGGGAGTCGGGAACCTTGTCATTCTCGTGAGGAGCGGCAGGTGGTTTGGAACTTCTGACCTTGCATTTGGCAGCCCAGCAAGTCACCACCATGCCACCAGGGCCGGAGCTGGTGAAGTGAAGTGAGTGCGTGAACCAGGCGGCGGCCCTGGACAAGGTGGATCAGCACGGGGGCTCTCCACAGTCACTGGGGGCTCCGAAACAACAATTGTGAGTGTGGTGCCGGGCTGGGTGGTGTTTCATTCCGTTGACCACAGGGTTGCCGGGAGTCAGACCAGCTCAATGGCACCAAACAGCAGACTAAGTCACCAGCATGCTGATTCAGTTCTCCCAACTGTTCGCCGCCCCATTTTACTAAGAGGAAAGCTGAGGCTGGGAGAGCTTGGAATGCCTTCTGGGGGACAAACACCCATTTGGATTGGCTCCGGGGCCCATCCTCTAGCCGGCCTCCCCCTGCGTCTGCACTTTGTGTCCTGGGCCTGTGATAGCCTGTCTCAGCCTGACTGAGTCCAGGTCGGTGCCAGCTCCTCCTGCAGTCTCGGGCCCTGCCTGGCTGGGGAGAGCCGCATCCCGGAAGGCCAGGAGAGTGAGCCAAGGGCCAGTGGACAGAGCCAGTCCCTGGCCAGGCAGCCATCAACATGCCCCTCCCTGCTCTTCGTGCTGGGGCAGCCGGGGTGTGCAGACTGTGTGGTTGTCAAGTTTGAACAAAGACAGGTAAGAAAGTCGGGATTTGCAAGAATGCCCTTCAGAAGTGGGTCATGTTAAGGTGGGAAGTCAAACCGGCTCCCCAGCAAAGCCCCGTCATCACCTTCTGCAGTTCAGTAACGAGGTGTGCACATGTTCCTTCAATCTGTTCCCATTTCGAGGTTTTTAAATAAACTCTCTCAGTCAGGCTTTTATGCCCTTCCTCTGCCAAGCGTGCCAACTTCAGGCATGTACAGGTGTCTGGCGCTGCCGCTACATACCCATCCTCGCCCCCCTCGCCTCTGCCGAGGGTGAGGCAGTCATGAGCGTGGCCTGGTCCCCGTCAGGTGCTCACCTGGTGCTCGGCGTCACCATGCTGCACTTAAACGGTCTCCTTGCCCCTCCCCACGGCTGTATGGCTTTAGCTTGAGCCCTAGGATCAGGAAGCTGCAGTTCAGAGAAGCGGCATCATTTGGCCCAAATCGTTAGATGCGCAGCACTGTCAGCAGCAAAGCTGCAGCCCGGAGCCTCATCCCGCCTCCTGCACAGCCCGGGCCCTCATCATCTGACAAGCTGCCCCCAACCACACAAGAAGGCTGGGGATCTGTGAAGCGTGAGGCCCTCCAAGAACCAGCCCCGCTGCCCTCTGCAGCACAGAAAGAGATGCCCAGTGGCACAGTGCTCAAGCACTCGGCGGCCCACAGAAAGGTCAGCAGTGCAGACCTGTCGGCCGACCGCTCTGTGGGAGAGGGTCTAGCACTCCATGCCCGCTAGACTGGGAATTAACTCCACAGCAAGTGGCTGGGCGTAGCCCAACTAGTTAAAGCTCAGGAGCCCAACACCTTCAGGAACACAACTAGTGAAAGCCCAGGAACCCACTAGTTAAGGCTCAGGAACTTTAGGAACTCAATTAGTTCAAGTCCAGGAACGCAACTAGTTAATTTAGGCACCCAACTACTTAAAGCCTCTCTGGACAGGAACTGTCTGAATACCAAGGCCATCCAATTACTCGGTGCAATTAAGGCCCCGTGCTTGTTTGAGCAATTAACCAGAATAATTATAAATGTATCTCTCTTACTACAATTGCATATTAACAAAGGCTCAGGCCCGATTAATCATTACTCTGTCGATATCTAATTTGCATAAGCCTATTCTCTTTAAAGACTCCGAGTTTGGGGTGACAGGGCTCCGTCATCGATTATGGAAATGTCCCCATCAAACTTCCCTGCGGCCGTCAAAAGGAATAAAAGGGGTTGTCTGTTGTGGGCTGCTTAGCGCCCCTGCCCAGCCTCCCCTGGACAGGCCAGCAGGGAGAGCAGAGGGGAGCGATGCCAATGCAGAGCTCTCTCTATGGAGAAAAGGGATGATGAGACGAGGGCACGGGAGGGACAAAGGGGTGACACTGCAGTGACAGGGGGAGGGGCACTGGCCATGGACACTGGTGTGACAGGGAGGGACAGGCATTGACTGTGGACAATGGGATGGCAGGGAGGGACAGGCATTGGCCATGGGCACTGTCATGACAGGCAGAGACAGGCATTGACCATGGACACAGGACTGGGGCCAGGAGGGACATCAGCTGGGACCTGAGAAACTAGAATGTGAGCCTCCTTCTGCGTTGTCCAAATTAATGCACTGGGTCACTCACTCAGCCCATCACAAATGGCTGCTCCCTCGAGTAATGTGTGCTGGGTGCCCCAGAGTGAGTCAGTAAGTCCTCCCGGCTCTCTCAGAGGCAGATGGAGGGATAACCAGGTGACCTGGTGTTCACTCTGTCCAATGCTCAGCACCTGCGGAGGGAGAGGAAGCCCCCAGGGCTGGGCGGACATAGAAGCTGAGCTGTGATGAGGCTCTGGTGGCAGGGGTGGGAGGTGGGGGGGGTGTATCATCTGAACCAGGTCAAACGGCAGGGCCTGACATCCCACTGTGTTCAGTGCAGCCATGAGCTGCCCCGGCCACAGCTCTATGCAGCTGAGGGGACACCTGGAGAAAGCCCCTGTGTGCTGTCTATAATTCCTGCAGCTGGGCATCAAGTCCTCCCTTGAAGGGCCATGTGGATGGTGTCCGTACCGTTCTACCTCTGAGCAACACTATACCGGAGGAGCAGGTGCTATGGTGACACATCAAGCTGCCTCAAAGGCAGGCAGTCAGGGCAGCCTTCTTGGAGGAGACGACACCTCAGCTGAGATCTGAATGGTCCACAGTTAAAGTCTTTCTGACAGACCTTTATCTGGTCACAGGAAGTGCAGGACACAGTGTTTCAGGCATTGAAGAGTGCTGAAGTTTAGAGGCAAGGGTTGTTAACCCTTCAAGGCCAGATTATTTTCTGATCTGAATTTTTGGTTGAAAACTCATATGAGGGGTTACCCACCCCCAAAATGTATTTTTTTCAAAGCTATATATTTAAAATTTAAAAAAACACAACCCTATCACCTTCAAAGTACTCTCCATTACAATTAATACATTTGTCAAATCTGTGGTTCCATTCTTGAAAACATTTTTTAAAACTCATCTGTTTGGATGGCTGATAGCACCTCCCTCATTTTTTCTTCACCTCTTCTATGTCTTCAATTTGCTGTCCTTTCATGTCCCTCTTCATTCACAGAAAAAAGAAGTCGCATGGAGCAAGGTCAGGTGAGTCAGGTGCACGAGCCAAGGTCAGCATGCTGCGTTTTGCCAAAAACTGGCACATTGAGATGGCTGTGCGAGCACGTGCATTACGGTGGTGGCAAAATGAGTCGCCATCTGATACAAACCAGACCTTTTTTGTCGCACACTGACTCATGCAATCTTGTCAGAACTTCTAACTAGAACGCTTGATTAACAGTCTGACCTGGTGGAACAAACTCCAAATGCACTATGAGTCAATATTTCCATCTGTTTGGGAAGTTCAAAGACATCCAGAATGAGGTTTGTCATAGATGGACATTTCACATTTTTGAAATGAGAAAACTACTTATACACTTGAGTTTTTCCCATAGGGCTGTCCCTGTAAGCTGTATTCAACATCGCAACAGTTTCTGTGGCATTTTTCCTGAGCAGAAAACAAATTTCACAGCCATGCACTATTCTCTTAAATCAGTCATCACAAAAAAATGAGGTTCAAGAGAAACTCCTTTTATGAAAAGATTCACTGTGATCAGAGAGAACCTTCCAAGGCAATGCCACTGGGTGCACTAACTCAGAGCGAGTTGTTCAATGCTTGCCAGTTTTTTTAATGAAATTATTTCTTTCCCCCCCTTTGAAGTAATATGAGTTTTGTATTATTAGTGGAACACATATTTCCCAGAGAGTCTCAGGTGTTAAGGTTGGTTGAATTCAACCTATCAGATTTGTGCAGTTATATTAACTCCCACCTGAGGGCAGTATGGACCAAAAGTGGGATAGCATCAGCCCACTGAAGGCAAGAAGAAGAAAGTGTAGGTGGGGGCTATCTGTCCCACGGGTCACAAAAAAAAAGAGTTAAAGAGAATAAAAAGATGGTGCTAGAAACATAGGCATAGGTGATGGGTCAGCGGGAGTTCTAAGAACCTGAGAACCAGAACCTGTCTTCTCTGGGATCAGGCTTTTATCTCACATGGGTTCTTTCATGTCTCAGGACAAAGGTGATGGGAGGTGATATCCCCACAGGGATGTATGAATCTGCCATTTCTAGTGGGCTGGTGTCACATAGGCATCCTCTCTTCTGAACTGCAGGACCAGGTGACACAGGCCAGGAGCCCTGGGGGGCACAGCAGGGGTGTCACAGGGGGGATGCTCAGCTGCTACCCTAAAGGTGAGCTGTTTGAACTTACCAGGGGCCCCAAGGAAGAAAGGCCTTGGCAGTGTGCTTCCTTACGAATCACTGTGAACAACACCCCATGGAGCATCTCCCCTGTCTTATGGGGCTGTTCGGAGTTGGAAAAGACTCGACGAGACACGACAACAGCTTACATCACATGGCCATGCGTCAGAGTTGAGTAGATGGTAACAAAGGACAACTTCTAGGAGCCCTGGTGTCATAGTGGTTATACATCGGGCTGTGATCCACAAGGTCAGCAGTTCAAAACCACCAGCTACTCCATGGGAGAAAGACAAGGGATTTCTACTCCGGTAAATACTTACAGGCTCTGAAACTCACAGGGACAATTCTACTCTCTGTCCTATAGGACCACTATGAGTCGGCATCTTCTCAATAGTAGTAAATGTGGAAGGACAACTTCCAGGCAAGAACGCATGCTTGCCTTCCAAGCTACAATTTTATCTGTCCCACTATCACCCTGTCTATCCTGGCTCATAGCGACCCTGCACAGGGATTCTGAGGCTGTTGATCTGGACAGGGGCAGATAGCCTCGTCTTTCTCCCGGGGTGAGGCTGGTAGGTTTGAACCGCCACCCTTGCTGTTGGCAGCCCCACACAAAACCCACAGTGCCTCCAGGTCTCCTTATATCTGTCTACTTGTCAACAAGCAACACAAAGACACTTTGAAATAGAAGCCGCTGGGGTTTTAGTCTGCTGCTTCTTCACGGGAGAAGTGTATCAATGGCTGTGGCCTCAGAGGGCTGGGGATGACATGTCATTCATGTAGAGGCCACAGGCTCTCCCGGGTACCCTCCTTTCCGAATGTCACAGAGGAAGGGTTGAAAGAGAAGGTTGCCTGATCTCGGAGAGTGTAAAGTCTTCACTGAGGGACCTGCGAACCGAGCACCACTATTAGCAGACAGAAAATAATGAGTGCTCAAAATAAAAGCTACCGGAATAAAAGCTACCGGCGAGGGAAGGGAAAGGAACCAGGAGGGGAAAGAAATGTACAAACTGGCTTCCTCCCTATGATCTGTTGTTTGACAAATACCTGTCCCATGTGTGGAGGAAGAGGAGGAGGGTTGGAGAGGGAGCTGGGCCAGCGTGTCCGGGTGAAGACTGCAAGGTGGCCAGGTGGGGACAGTTGCTAACTACTACCCTAGCAAAGGCGGGCCACCTCAAACACAGGGATGAAAATGGAAGCCGCAGAACAGGCTGGGGAAGAGAAAGGGAAAGGTGTGTGCCCCTGAGGCGGCCCTGAATTTGCTGGCGAGGCAGAGCGAGGAGCAGACTGACTGACCCAAGGTCAAGAGCAGGAGGCTATACTGAAGGCAAGAGGCCCTAGAGGACAGCTTGAAGCAGCCCCAGGCTGGACAGAAGGAATACGAACCAGATGACAAGGACAATTATAACACAGGCAACCTTCACTCACGGCTCACAGGCACTTCCAGAAACTCACAGTCTTGCAAAACCAGCAAACCTGCCGAGGTCTGGAGAGACCAGGAAAACGTTTTACACAAACCATGAGCATGAGGTACTCTCAAATGATTCCACAGCCCTCTGGGCCTGTAGCAGGGGCAGCGAGGCCGGTCTCCTGTGAGCCTGGCTCCACAGACATCTCTGACAAGCCTTGGGGGTAGCCTGCCGCATGCACCCCTTCAGTGCAAGTCAATTCAATTCAAAGACATGAGGGCTTCGACCCAGCGCCCAGCCATGCAGCGCAGTTCGAATTCTGAAGATCACATGGTCTGTGTGTGGTGCACCTGAGAGGCACCAAGAGTTAACATGCCTGGCTGCTAACTAAAGGCTAGGATAGTGGTTTGAGTCCACCCAGAGGCACTTTAGAAGGGCCTGGCAGACTACTTCCAACAAATCAACCACTGACAATCTCACTGCCATTGAGTCGATGCCAACCCACAGAGATCCTATAAGACAGGGCAGAACTGCCCCCTGCGAGTTTCTGAGGCTGCAACTCTCTCTGGGAGTAGAAAGCCCTCCCCATTCTCCCTCGGAGCAGCTGGTAGTTTTGAACTGCTGACCTTGCAGTTAGCAGCCCAACCCGTAACCACTTTGCCACAGTTCTATTCTAATGGACATGGGAGCAGCCTGAGTTGAATTTGACTCAACAGCAACTGATTAAGTGGCAGAGACCATAATCTAAGCCAGTGGTTTTGTTTGAAAACTTATTTCTTCATCAAAACATCTGAGGACGTACAGTTCTACCTCCAGATTCTCTGACCTACTGGATCCCAACCCCTGGGCCAAGAGCCTATGCATTATTTTAAAGGTGCTATAGTTAAAGTTTGGTATCAACCTGGCTAGGCCAAGATTCTCAGAAGTTTTTAGCAGTTAAGACTCCACCATGATGAGATCTCTTTGGGGTGTGGTCTGCTTCCAATACAAGCAGAGGCTGTGGAAAGTTTACTTGCCTCTTGTTGGGTCTGGATCCTCCACCTGGCTCATTATCTGACCTCTATTTTTTTGGGGGGTGGGTGTGGGTGTACTGTACTGCTTGCTACTGTACTGCTTGCTCACCCTAGGAGTCATTAGTAGCCTGCCATCTGACCAGCTGATATTGCGGACATTGGCCCCGGTATCTATGAGAGTCAGGAAAAGCCTCCAGTCTGACAACTGACACAACGGGCTTAGAACCTGACAGCTTCGCCAACTGCATGAGCCATTTCATCATAGAATGTTTTCCGTATATAATTTCTACTAACATTCCTATAAGAATGGTGGATTTGTCCAAATGAAGGTAGTAGCATAGGCAGAATACTATTAGCTAAGCTCTGTGCTTTATCTAGTTTTCCACATACATCATATTTTTCTGATACAGGATCCAATCCAAGATCCCACAGGACATTCAGTCATGACTTCTTTCCCAGGATGCTACACGACAGTCACAGCTTTGATGTTCCCCCAAACTTCATAGAGCACAAATATTCCTCAATATGGTATCACTCCACCTGTGATTATCAAGGAAAGCACGTCGTCACATCACCGACACTCCAGGCCACGTTTTATCTACATATATACATACATACACACAATATGTGCTTAAAAGAATTGATTCACTTTCTGCATGCAATCAGTGGGATATGGAGTGGCAGACAGATGTCTTCATAATCCAGCCAAGAGCCAAAAAATGTGTGCAAGTCTCAGACGTGAGTGCAGTGGGGAGGAGTTACAGCATCTCCTTGGCCCAGACAGTGGATTAGCACCCATGTTCTTTGTTTCATGTTCACAAACACGACCATTTGTGCCTCTTTTAGTGTTTCACTGAGTCTTAGTTGTGTTGCCCCACTGCACCTCTACCAGTTGGTTGAATTGTGGTGTCTTAAGTGTTGTTGTGATACTGGAAATTAGGCCACCGATATTTCAAATACCAGTAGGGTTACCCAGGGTGGACAAATTTCAGCAGAACTTCCGAACCAAGACAGACTGAAAGGGAAGACCTGTTGATCTCCTTCTGAACACCAGCCAATAAAAAGCTTCTGGGTAGCCGTGGCCATTGAAGAGGTCCTTGATGAACAATGGGTTCAAGCACGCTAACAACTGTGAGGATGGCAGATGATCACCCCCGTGTTTTGTTCTGCTATTCCTTGGGCACCCACGTTACTTTCAATCTTCTTTGTTGGCACCATAGTTCAAGTACATCAGTTTTTCTTCACTCTTCCCTAGTCAAGGTTCAATTTTCACATGCATATGTGGCCACTGAAAATTTCATGGCTTGGGCCAGGCACACCTTAGTCCTCAAAGTAACATCCTTGCTTTTCAGCAGGTTAAAGAGGTCTTGGGCAGCAGATTCACCCAGTGCCATGCGTCATTTGATCTGTTGACTTGCTTCAATGGGCATTGACTATAACACACCCAACCAAGATTCCAATGGTGTCCAGAGGACAGGACTTATCCTTGGCTGGGGCTGCTGATGCAGAAACAGACTCCCAGCAAGGCAGCTTGCAAGGCAGTTGGGCAGGAACCAATGCGAAGTTCTCTGGCATGGCTCAGTCTGACTGGAAGGCAGGCACCATGGAACACAGCACACTGTGGAGGAGGCTAGCTCAGAAACAAAGGAGAGGGGCCCAACGGAGAGCAGCTCAGACCAGCCCCCTCCTGCTCCGCTGCCTGGAACACATGGTGGCTTCATTTTGACCTTAGAGAATGGGCATGTGTTAGTCTAGGTTGACTAGAGAAACAAATCCATTGACACCCATATGTGCATAAAAGCTTTATATAAAGAATAGTTGTCTATTAAGAAAACATCCCAGCTGAGTCAAGATCAAGTCCAGAAGTCGGACATTTGCCCACATGTCCGATACTGGTCTGTAAATTCCTCTTCAGACTCACACAGCACTTGCAATGATGCCGAGCATAGGAGGAGCACAGGCCAGTGGGTGGAAGGTCTTATGGCTCCAGTGGCGGTGGAAGCATCTCAGTGCTGGCAGGGGTCTCCACGTGGCTCTTGTCAGCTCCAGGCTCTAGTGTAGCTCCACTGTCTTGTCAGAAGGAAAACAAAGCAGAGAGAGTACAGTGAACTATTTATCTCCGTGGTGTCTCTCAATGAGGTCATCATGCGACCTGATTGACAGGTTTGACTCCACCCCTTCACAAGTTGACAGGAGATCATGTAACGGCCACAGGGCACACACCATATGGGTGGTGGTTGCACACACCAGCTCCTCCAAAGTTCATCAAACCCACTTAGCATCTGCAAAGTCCACGTCAACGCTCAAGGCGGCTTCCTTTATTCAATCATTCATTCAGAAGTGCAGGGAGAAGACAGGCACAAGTCACTCGAGGAAGCCAAGGCCCTCTGGGAAACTGGATGGTGCACAAGGCTTCACAGCAGTGACGAGCTCCCGGAGTCTTGTTTCCAAAGACAGCTCCAGCGCTGCAGCGGGAAGAACGGAGGAGGGAGAGGGTAGGGCAGCACAGGGCGACACAGCCCTCAAGTCACGTGACCATTTCCCCCATAATGCTGTCAGCTCACTGACTTTGGACCAGATGGAGCTACGTAGTCTGCAGTCCCACAGCACTGTGGGAGTTGTCCTAACGCAACCTTTCTGGCCTAAGGCTGGACCTGTTCCATCAGAACTCTGGGATGGGAGTTCATGCCTTTGCCTTTTAACAGGATCCGCCAGGGGCTTCTCACCTCCTCTGGCGTTTGAGAAGGATGGAGAGAGATGTAGCAAAAGGGAATGGTTTGAGCCAGGAGGGCGTGGGAACTGCATTTTCAGAGACGCACATTGTGGACAGGGATGGAGCTCTGAAGCAGAGGCACGCACCCCACAAAGAAAGACACCTTTGGAGGGCTACTAAATAGAAAAGCAGGAAGCTAGGTAACGTCCAATAAAAATTATATCAACACAAATGAGCAGGCCTTGTTTTATTGGCTTTCGCTTTATGGGGCGTCCCCGAGATTGTGTTCTGACCAAATGGAAGGTTTGTGGCACCCTGCGTCCAGCAAGCCTGTGCACCATTGTACCAACAGCTCGTCCCATGTTGGCCATTCTCACAATATGTCAAACCTGTTCATCTTATTTTATCTTGCACTTAGTAGCCTTACAAACTGAAACTGAACGCACTGCCATCAAGTCCGTCTGACTCACAGCAAGCCGACACAGGGCTTCAGCGACTATTGGTCTCCACAGAAGCACATAGCCACATCTTTCTCACTCTGGTCATGTGGGGGTTTGAATCATTGACTCTGCCCGATGCCTAAACCCACAGTGCCACCGGATTCTTCACAGACTACAGTAGAGTGGCAAATCACTTCTCTGGGCACCAGGGGAAAGAACAGCACACACACAAAAACGGATGTGACTCATCTTATTGAGATTTTTGATGCATTGTTACGTCTGGCACTGAACCCACACTATCTCCAAGGTCTGCCCATGCGCCCATATGGGCATAGAAGAATCTAGAAAACTGCGGCCGGCCGTACGTACATCCAAGTGCTAGCAGAAAGGTTCTCGTGGGCAGAGCATGATGATAACAAACCTTCAAAATCTCCCACGCATATAGCAATGTCCCCTGACGCATCCAATGCAATTGGTGTGGCATAGATAGATAATCTGGGCCAGGGGGGCCAGCGTGCACAAAGTTGACTTGCCCAGGAGCCCAGAGATATGGATTCTGGGTGTGGTTCTGCCCCGACTCCAAGCTGCTTCCTTTCTTTGTGCCACTGGGAGATGAGCTACTTGGACTAAGCCTGGAGCCTCCAACCCTGTCCCTCTCACCACTCGGGATGCAAATAAGTTAGGTTTGGTCCTGATGGCTCCTGGCCTTGAGCACACCTCTGCCCAAACGATGCTTATTTATTCCCTGGGACCTCTGCTCTCCTGTGGCTTCATAAAATGTAGGATTTGTATGAGGCCATGTACAGTGTCAAAATCCATCCTCCAAATGCTCTTCTAGGGAACGGCGATTTCGACGGTATCTGGGGTCCTTTGCCGTACAGCACTGTGAGACTCCTCAGAACATCCAGGGGCCGATCCTGCCTCACCAAGACGACAGAGAGCCACAGAGACACTTAGCTGTCCCCAAAGTCTCAGTGTCGGGGGGCTAGGGCTGGGGATGCAGGGAGAGAGGCCTTTGAGAGCAAGCAGCATTCTCGGCTCAAAAGAGCCAACTATGCTGATGCAAAAAAAAAAAAAACATTTTCCAAAGCGCCTGTGGGTAAATTTGAGCTGCCCACAGCTCCCCAGAGGCATCTCGAACTTGCTGTCGAGCCATTTCTGTGGATTTCAGTCAAATTCTAATTTTAGTGTTCATTAAACACGGGTAATTCCCCAGCCGGGCCCTGCCTCACCTCGTACACAGAGTATATCGGCAATATAGGTCACCCGGACTTCGCAAACGCTCCCACATCAAAGAGGAAGCTTTTCATTAGAAGGATTAACTCTATAAATAATGATGCACTTTCAAAGTTTCCAGAAGCTACGGGGTGGCCATGAGCAGGGCTGGCATCCACCCTCCACCCCACCACATGCCCTCCAACCCCCCCATCCAAGCGATGTGGCTTGTTGAGCGAATGCAAGGACCCGTGTCCATGATGAAGACCTGTCCATCTCACTACATTCAGTCCGACACACCGGGACTCAAGGGCTGGGTGAGATCCTGGACACAGACACATTCTCATGCACACACCTGGGTACAAACCCGTCATGGGCTCAAGGACCATAACTAGAGACAACAAAGCACTTACACCTTGTATGGCTTCCTATGACTCTTAAAGTGAAAGACAGATGCTTGGTCAAAGCAGTGTCTTCTCAGCTCCCAGTGGCAACAACCAGAAAGCCAGTATGAGTGACTAAGACCCTGAGGACAGTCAATCCTGGGACACGCATCCCCAAGCAGTTAGCTCTACTCTTCAGGCCAACAGACTCGTGATCACAGAGAGGCTGCTGGAGTGTCAGACATCGCTGCCGCTCACAAGAGCATCTGTCTGATTTCACAGTGCTTAAAGCGCCTGATTGTAAGCCACAAGCTTAGCAGTTCAAACCCTCCAGCCGCTCTGCAGGAGAAAGCTGAGGCAATCTGCTCCTGTACAGATGTATACCCGAGGACACCCGACAGAGAGTCACTATGAGTTGAAGCTGACTGGACGGGCATGGGTTTACTCCCAGGACCCTGAGAGTGCTGTTGGATGACCCAGGGGCTGTGAACTACAAAGTCAGCAGTTCAAAACCACCGGCCCCTCCACGAGAGAAGAAGGAGTCTGTATGCTCCCATAATGATGTAGAGCCTCAAAAACCCTGTCTATTGGGGTCCCTGTGAGTCAGAATCAGCTAGGTGACAAGAGATTCACTTGTGTTTCATGGACTAAGCAAAGGCATTCGACTGTGTGGATCACAGCAAAACCATGGACGGCCTTGGGAAGGATGGGAATCTGAGAAGAAGACAATGCATTGTGCTCATGTGGAACCTACACGTGGATCAAGTTGGTGAACAGAGTAAAGGGATACGACAACATGGTCTAAAATCAGCCAAGGGGAGTGTCAGAGGCACATCCTCTCCCCATACTCATTCCATCTATATGCTGAGCACATGATCAGAAGGCTGGGTTATGTAGAGAAGAGCGCTGCATCAGGATTGGGGGGGAAGACTTATTAACACCTTGTGATATGCAGATGAGACAACCTTGCTGGCTGAAAGAGAGGAGGACTTGAAGCACTCGCTGATGAAGATCAAGGACTGCAGCCTTCAGGGTGGATTACAGATCAATTTAAAGGCAGCTAAAACCCTCACAGCCAGACCAATAGGCAACATCCTTATAAAGGGACAGAAAAAGTAAGAAGTTGGTGAGGCTCTTGTCTTGCTTGGATCCACGATGCTCCTGGAAGCAGCAGTCAAGGGGTCAGACAACACGTTGCACTGGGTAAATCTGCTGCACACGACCTCTTTAAAGTGTGGGGGAAAGCAAGGATGTTGCTTTGGGGACTAAAGTGGGCCTGACCCATGCCACGGTACTTTCAGTCACCTCGCGCGCGTGTGCAGGTTGAGCGGGAAGAGGAGGAGCACAGGAATTGGCTGCACTTGAACAATGTGCTGGCGAAGATTGTTAAAAGGAGTCCATGTAGAAAGAGAACGCCGGGACACGAACGGCGATAGCAATTGTACAATTCTACTTGCCGTGATTGGACTATGGGATGGTGTGATATACATATCAAATCCCAGTGAGTAATAAGTTTTTTAGTACCATGGACTGTCCAGGGAACACACAGCTCTGTCTGGGAAGAAGGGCAGCCCGAGCGCTCCTTAGGAGAGACTTTGTCCCAAGCACCGTGGACCCAGGAGAGAGCGGGCTTAGGGAAGGACAGCCTGTTAGGTACAGTGGAAGGGCAGCAAGAGAGGAAGGCCCTCGGCAAAGTGAATGGACACAGTGGCCGCCACCACGGGCTCAAAGCTAAGAATCACCGTGAGGATGGCACCGGGGGAGCTGGCGGTGTTTCCTCTGTTGTGCACAGGGGGTCGCTCTGACATGACAGCACCTAACAACAAGGACAACATGAACAACTGAACCCTCTCGCTCTGATGGCAGAGTGAATAACCCGTGGTGCTGCTAACCGTAGGGTCGGTAGTTCAAAATCACCAAGGCTCCTCTGGGGCAATCAAAGGCTCTCTGCCCCTACAATGAGTGGTGATCTTGGAGCTCCACAGGGGCTGGTCCACTCTGGCCCGGCGTGTTGCCATGAGTCAGAATTGACCCCGTGGCAGTGAGGGAACAGCTTTCACACGAGAACCGTCGGTCCCTGGTTGATGCCCCACGTGTGCTAGACACTCTCTTCTCTTCTTCTGTCAGGTAAACACTGGCTGGCCTTTGGGCCCCACAGGAGAGTCAGCTCTGAAGATGCCTTCCCTGAGGACTCTGGCCCAGAGGGTCCCAGAGACCCGCCCTGCACTGTGTTACAGCCGCCAGAGCTACACTGCTTCCCCGCTCCACTTCCCCCAGAGACTGTGACTCAAGGAGGCTAACACTGCACCTAGTCTGCCAGGGATCCCCGCGGCACTGGGCTGGGATGGTTTGCGCACTGTCCCATCCTGAACTGGATGCAGCCAATTGTCTGCCAGCGGGGCACAGTCAATGGGAGGGATCTGCCTTCTATGGGTGCAGCTGCCATTGAACCAATCCAACTCATGACCATGTGACATTGAGTCGGGGAAAAATTGTGCTCAGAGGGGCTTCAGTGCTGCCAGAGTCCACTGCTGGACTCTTTCTTCTGAGGACCCTCTGAATGAACCCCAACCTGCAGCTTTCTATTCACCAGCTGAGGGCACTGGTTGTTGGCACCACATGGGGGCATTGCCTTCAAGACCCAGTGCACCAAAGACCAACCTGCAGGCCTGCTTTCCAAGTACACTGCCAAGAGGGAATATAGTGAGTGGTCGAGACCCGCCTCCTGAGGACCCCAGAAAACAAAGGCAGGACCTTCAGGAGCAGCTAACAGAACATTGTCCCAGATTCTAGGGCTGGGCACAGCTGGAGGGTCATTTGGAGACGGGGGCATGGCAGGAGCTTTGACGTCTTTCCCTACTGGCATCTCCTGTCTGCAGGGGTGGGGGACATCACTGGGTGGCAGCCAGCCAGGGAGTTGAAGCCAGAGTCATTGAACCGGAGTTTAGTGGCTCTTGACAAGAATGGAGAAGGAAGCTACTTCCTACCCGTTGCTCCTGGCCTCAGGAAGCTGCAGAAGCTGACTCCAGCCAGCAGATGGAATCTGAGTTCTCTGAATGAGAGCAAGCCTGGGTTGCTGGATCTGGCTGACCCAAGCCCATGGTCACCTTTAGATCTGCTATGAGGCACTGAGCCAGGACCTAGGTGCACAAGCAGCAGGTCACCCTGGAACGGCCACATCTTTGGTCAGACCCCAGGAGATGGCACTGGACGCTGAGTGGGTGCCCCGCGACGGGCTCAAACCATCAGGGTGGAAATGGCAAACTCATTTGCCTCTCGCTGTGACTTAGATTTTCTGAGCATCAACCAAGTAGGAGTTGTTCCAAGATCAAACAAGTTAGTATCTTTACGTGCTTAACTGAATGTCTGGCCAGTCATAAACAGCACATAAGTAAACTATGAAGGAAAAGGTAACACCCTTCACAGGAATAGCAGGGAGTGGCCCATGCACCAAGATTTTGGATATGGGAGCCTGTCTGCACATAACCAATGAGTCTTGGCAAGGACCCAGTCAGAATGCTCCTTAGCAGCAAGATGGCAAGATGGCAGCTCGCTTACTTCAGATACATCATCTGGAAAGACCAAGCGCTACAAAAAAGAGTATGATGCTTGGTGAAACAGAGAGTCCTCAAAAACCGAATAAAGCTTCCCAATGAGAAGGTCGGGCACAGAAGAGACAATGATGGAATGTGAATGCACCAAGGATCACGAAGACAGCCCAGGACCAGCCTTGCTGTGCTCCGCTATCCAGGAGGTCGCCATGAATCTTGGCCAACTCACCGGAACCCAACCACCACAACAGCCATAACAAGGTAGAGAGGTGAGAGCTGGATGCCTCTAGTTAACTCAGTGAAGGAACCGGGCGAGAGATGCTTTAAACATAAGCACAAAGGTCTCCTTCTGTGTCGAAAATGCCACATTGGTGTGCATTTTGTTTTGCTCTGATTTTGGTTTTGTTTTTTTCAAGATGTGACTAAAGTTCAAAACATACAGAGGTTCAAACCAAATCAACCCAGATGTTATCGAAAAGCTGTAGGTCCAAGAGTTTTCCCTTTGAACTCTATTGCATAGGAGGGTGGAAAGGAATCTCAAGTCTTGTGCCAATGGACCACTGAATCGAGGGTATGAGCGTGGCCCAACCTGGAATAGGCAGAGTTAAGGATACCTGCAAAGGTCCAATGGAAGCCCTCTGCAGAGAAAACACATCTCCGAGATGAGGCGTGGGAGCACACAGTCTCCCCCAAACGTAAAACCAAGTCACTGCAGTGGGGGTCTTTTGATCAGCATCTGTTACTAATAGAAGGCCCACATTTCACCTTAGGGCTCTGGCCAAGTATTTCAGTGTGTGTTGCTCCAATATGTTCCAGCCCTGTGCATCTGACCAGTCCTGGAGTTAATATTGTTTATGAGCTGCTGGTTTCCTTTGATTATTTTTATTGATGTTTGGTACTTATGAATCAGCAGATTGATAGGCACCTTTGGAGCCAGGCAAACTGCTGGCAGATGCTAGCCCGTTCTCCACTGGAAGAATGCAGATTCAGCCTAGAGCATCTGAGCAGCCCACGGGCACCATGTTGACTCATCAACAGAGGCCAGCCATTGGTAGGAAGAACCAGGAGGGGCACGGGACAGACTGTTCCCTTTGCCTTGATCCATGCATATCAATCATCGTCCCCCACCCAGAAGGTTGCTGCAACCAGTACATGTACTTCTTCTAACATCTTTAGCTCCATCCCCATGACCGAGCATCTGCTATTCCCCCGGTCCAAGGGAGGCTCTTCCCTGGCTCCCTAAATAATCAATACTCTTAACGACTACAGTCCAGTTGTGTCTTGACCAGGAAACCTCTTCTGAGACCCTATTCTATGCATCCTTGGAATTCCCTGAGCTTCCCTCTCTATAAACTTACAGGACAAAGGAGTCCAAGTGTCCTTGGCTTTGCTCCCAGGCTCTGAGACCTGGGACAACAGCAGTGTTCCTTCATGTAGGCATGCCCTTCCTAGCCCTGTGGTTACATCGAAAACGAATGCACCGTTTTCCAATGCCTGAAAGGACATGCAAGCAGGTTACCATCGCAAAGTACCTGGTTTCCCTATGGCTGTTGAAACAGATATAAATGGATACAAATGTAGTGGCCTAAAACCACAAATGTATTATCTCACAGTTCTGGAGGTCAGAAGTCTGAAATGGGTATGATGGGGCTGACCGACCATGAAGTTGTTGGCAGAAGCGCATTCCTTCTGGTGGCTTCAGGGAAGCTCAGTCTCCCCTTTTCTATCTGCCAGAGGCCGCCTTTGGTTCGGGGTGCCTTCCTCTATCTTCAAAGCATCCTCTAATCCCACCCCTCCTTCCCTCTCTCTTCCTCCTCCATCGGACGTTGACCCGACCATCTCCCTTGTATAAGAACCTTATGATTGTAGGGAGCCCACTTGATAAATTCAAGATAATGTCATCATCTAAATGCTTCCTTTAATTATATCACGAGCACAATGCAATGTCCTTTTGACCATGTGACAGATATCATATTCACAGATTCTGGGATTACAGCCTGGAGATCTTTGGTGAGCCATCATTCTGCCTACTGCACAACCTTACAAAGGAACAAGTTAAAATTGCATGACAGGCACCCAGGAGTCTCCAGGAGATGCAAACAGTTAACCCACTTGGCTGCCAAACAAAAGGTGGGAAGTCCCAGTTCACCCAGAAGCCATTCAGTAGAAATAGCAGCCACTGAAAATCCTGGAGTCCAGTTCTACTCAGACATGCACGAAGTCATCATGAGTTGGAATCAATTCAATGACATCTGGTCTTCTAGTGGCACTGTGGGAAAGGTCACCTGTCTCTTACCATCCAGCCGTTGGCCCAAGCTTGTTCATGACTGTGGCCAGATTCAGAGAGGAAGAGAAGCAGCGGGAACAACCTCAAGCGGTCACTGCCGTTTCTCACCCCCCCCCATTCTGTTGGCCAAACCAAGTCAACAGAGCCAGCACTCAGGTTTGGGAGATGAGGAGAGAAAGACAAGCCCGCCTCTTAATGGGAGCAGCCACAGAGTCCTACTGCTGACGGCACAGATAGAGAACTGGGGACATTTGGCCTCATTTTTGCTACAAATCTTCTACAATTGGGGCGAGGATAGTAGGTGGAAATAAAAAGACACCATCTTCTTGATATTAGTATGAAACACATATGCTATGGATACGGAATTATATTAACCAGGCATCCTGCACTGGAGAAAAGCATCTCATAAAATATAGTCTCACATCTGCAAAAAGTGAGCACATATAAAAAGGACTCATAAGTAAGAAAGAAAAGGATCAATACCCTCATTAAAATATTGGGTAAGTGACACAATGAAGTGATTCATAAAAGAAGAAATGTAATTGCTTAACTTAAAAATGTCCAACTTCATTAGAAATGAAATCATTAAAAGTACAGGTCTTTCTCTCTCTCTCTCTCTCTCTCTCTCTCTCTCTCTCTCTCTCTCTCTCTCTCTCTCTCTCTCGCACTGGAATCTTTGGGAGCAGGGTCTTGATGGGACTGCCTATTTTCCTGGATCTGAGAAGTTTCTTGCCTGTGATGAGGAGGGAAAATGTACAATTCCCTGTTAGATGACACTCTCTGTTAGTGGACACTCTCTGCTAGTGGACATTCTGTTAGTGGACACTGTTAGTGGACAACATGTGAGTATTCTTTCTTGATAGATTTCTGCCTTTCACAGGTTCTGACTCTCACAGGTTTTACTGTAGATGCCTATAGGTCGACTTACTTTGTATGCCAATAAATACATAAAGCTACAGATTTTGTTGTGTGTGCATACTTCCAATCATTTGGTTTCTAATGAAGTTGAATGTTTTCAGGTGAAGCAATTACATTTCTTCTTTTATGAACTCTAGGCACATTAAAAAATGTGTTTGCCTCTCAAATCTGCAGAGATTCAAGCAGAAAAAGAATTTTTTAAAAATACACCATCCTTCTCCCACTTGCTGCTGTGGGAATAAAGTTAATAAAGTGACACATGAATTCGAATCGGTGTTCTGGAGGTCAGTTGTCGATCGTTATCCAAATCCTGAGAACAGGGCTTACTCACTGACAGTACAATGCTAGGAAATAAGAAAGATATCCGTAACGCTACAGCTACAGGGATAGTAGCTTGCCATGTGCAAGAATAGCCCCAAACCAAATACAAAAACTTCCATCAACTCAGTTAAGACCCATAAGGAATATATTTACAAACAAACAACTAAAGAATTGTACAGGATAAATTTATGATCTACCTACAACCAGGAAACAGAGAATAGTTTTCCAGCATTATAATTGTATGTGTGTGTGGGGGGGGGGTGGTGACTAGTGACAGGCTCATGAGGCAGCCATTGAAAAGATCACCCAATGCCAGGCGAGCATTTTATGTAAATGTGTGTAGCCACACATGCATGCGGTGCTATGAAGGCAGCTACACTTTAATGTGTCTCTTTGCTTTCACCCTATCCCATTTGTCCAAAAGGACTGCGCCCTTCTTGTACGAGAAACAAGATGCGGTGTATTTAATAAGCAGACAAATAGCTAAGGGGTGAAATGTTTGCCTCAAATATGATGAACACAGGATTTCAGAAGGAATTCTTGGTGAACAACATGGACACAGATACAAGGGGGTACGCCCCTCAAAAAATAATGGAAAATTTTCCAAGTATTTATTTAAATATTTTTACAAAACAACTACTCTCCATTTTCAGAAGCAATAAGAAGTCACACAGAGTGAGGTCAGGTACACAGGGCAAGAGAGGCATGCTGTTTTTGCCAAAAACTGGTGCACTGAGATGGCCACGTGAGCAAGAGCATTGTCATGGTGGCAAAACCATTCACCTGGGTGCCGCAAATCAGGCCTTTTTTTTTTTTGTTGCACACTGTTACACAATCTTTTCCGAACCTCTAAACAGAAAGCTTTATTAACAGTAAGGCCTGGTGGAACTATCTCCTTCACATCAGAAAAACAAATGAGCATCATCTTGATCTTTGATTTCAATTGACGAACATATTTCGGCTGAGGTGATGACGGTGTCTTCCACTGGTTTGATTGATGTTTGCTTTCGGGATCATAAGAATAGCACCATGTCTTGTCCTTGGGGGACAGTGATGACCTTGGGGGGAAAGGGTGGATCGCTTCTGAGCTGTACTTTCAAAACACAGCATATTTCCAGTTGACCCTCTTTTTCTTGGTCAGTCAGCACCTGAGGCACAAATTTCACAATGACCCTTCTCATTCCCAAATCTTCTGTTAAAATTGGCTGACCTGAGCTCCAGGATAGTCCAGATAACGTTCCGTTCCCTTCAGTGGTCCGTCGTCAGTCTTCGAGCACAAATGCATGAATGTGGTCAACATTTTCATCAATTCGGGAAGTTGACGGATGTCCAGAATGATGTTTGTCATCAATTGACATTTCACCTTTTTTGAAATGAGAAAACTACTCATACACTTGAGTTTCCCCCATAATGTTGTCCTTGTAAGTTATTTTCAACATCACAAGAGTCTCTTTGGCACTTTTCCTGAGCAGGAAACAAAAACGTATAGCTGCACGCTGTTCTCTTAAATCGGCCGTCACAAAAATGAGGTTGGAGTGAAACTGCTTTTACAAAAAAAAAAAAAACATTCCACTGTGACCAGAGAGAACTTTCCCAGGGGAAGCCACCGGGTGCCCTGGCTCAGACGCTCGTCTAGTAGTAAGAATGAGCACCATGAAAGCTCCGCTCCAGCCAGCGTGATTCAGGGGTGTGTGTGTGTGTGGGGGGGGGCCCCTCATATAGAACAAAGTAAACTAATTAAAGCATAATCAAGATGAGGCTGTCTCATCCTGAACAGATTTACAAACCTTGGCCCCTCGATACAGAGTCACCATGAGGATGAGCCCACTCAGTGGCAGGGAGCTATGGTTGATTGGTTAAGGTAGGTATGGGTTGGGCTGCTAACGAAGGTTAGTTGTTCAAAGTCAGCAGCGGCTCTGAGGGAGAAAAGGGAGGTTATGTGATTCTGGAAAGATCGACAGTTTGGGGAACTCTACGAGAAAATTAAGATCAACATCTGACAACACAGCCAAGTCCACTGCTGTGTGGTGGATTCTGAGTTGGAGTGACCCTGTGAGGCTGAACAGAACCACCCCTAGGCTTTTCGAGTGGGTAATCTTTATGGAAGCAGACTGCTGCCAGATCTTTCTCCTGCAGGGCAGCAGGTGGTACCCCATCACTTTGGTTAGTGGCAAAGTGCTTTAACCACTGTGCCATTGGCCCCTGAAGGTTTCCCAGCTACATGAAAACACAATCAAGAGAGTGGAGTGTAAAGATTGAACTCTATGGTGACCTGACTGAGTCCCGCCTTCCTCATGTTGGCTACAATTACTCTTGACCCAACATCTCTCTCTGGCTACCAAATTCATAGGGACTCAAGCTTATTTGGCCAACCACCCTCTTTACAGAAAAAAATTATATATATATACATACACATATACATATAATTCATACATATATATATATATCAGCACATTCCTCACCCCTAGGAATTGAAAACATTTGTACTCTAGCCCATGAACCAGGGGAAAGAGTGAACATGTACTCTTGTAGCCCCCGTGATCATGCCTTAGATCGTATGTGGTGGTATCAACCACTTTAAGAAGCTGCATTTAGTGCTCAAAGTACCATCCTTGTCTTTGAACATTGGAAAGAGGGTTTGTGCAACAGATCTACCCAGCACAGTGTGCTCTTTGACCTCTTGCCTGCTTCTTCCATAAGCACTCATTAGGGGTCCAAGTGAGATGAAAGAAGGAGATGCCTGTGTGACAGGGACTCACTGAGCTCAGAACTGGGCCCTCTTGTGCAACTGTACTTGTCCCACTAACACCCAATGGTCTAGCCATCAGGCTCCACTTTGGATTTCTGTGTTTTGTTTCATGGGTAGATTCCAAGATTTCATTACGGGAAACTTATCCCCAGAGTTATACATGTAACTGATTTTGCCACAGCCTACTATTGAAGCTATGGTATGCGCATGTCCTCTTAGGTGTAGTTTTGGGAGATCAAGCTCAGCCCACACAGTCAGCTCCCAGTCATGATAGCCTACTGCCTACTATGGGAGCCAGGGCATGGGGTGGGTACTGCATGCCCAATCACCACCTGCAAGCAAAGCTCCTTGGTCACTGTCACAGCCAGGTAACTCATTCACCCTGAGCTCCTGGGCAAATCAATTTATCTTTCTGTGCGTCAGTCTCCTCTTTGGTTCTTTCTCAACTTGGCAAGAAAATCAAGCACAATGTGTGAGAGGAGCTGGGGAGGAAACCTAAGACTGAAGCGCCCCTCCCTCGAGATGTCAGCTAGCTGAAGTCTGTTAGAGTACCCCAGCCTCTAACATCCGTGGGGTCCTATGTTAGGCAGGGTTCTCTAGAGAGATAAAACCAGATTGCTGATAATTATATATATATATATATAATTATATATCTATAAATATATATAGATATATAACACAAGAAATGAACTGTTAAATTATAAAGTAGTACAAATGGCTCAGTGCAACTCACTCCCGTGAGAGAGTTGTGAGACACTGGCAGTCCTTCAAGTCTTGAGGGCAACCAGGTAGTCCTCTGTAGAGAGAGCTAGACTGTCCCGGCACAGGCAGCAAACAGCAAGGCAGGTCACTAACCATCAGCCAGGTTACCAACCGTCAGTCCCCAGCTCCAGAGATGTACATTCCAATTCTCTGGCGAGGCAAGTCTTAAAGGGACCTCAAATTACAGCAACACAGTCTATGGGTTAGGTGTCCCACAGGTAGTGTAGCTTGCAAACTGATGCACAGAACAAGCAAGGCAGCCGCACACTGGTCCAATGATCAAAAGCAAGAGACAAGAAATGCGAGATTCACCGAGCCATTTATCTCTCTGCCCTTCAATTAATCCCACATGTGTTTATCAGCCAGGCTGGCACAATAAACTAACTATCTCAATCCACCCCTTGCCAACCTGGCACCTGTACACAATTCTTTAGCCATATATACTTACATAATTTCTGGACATTGATGAAATCACACTTATACTTATCATCAATCATCTACCATATATATAAATGAAAACACACAGAGTCCAATTGTATCTGATAGATCATACCTGAACAAAGGAAAGATATGCAATAAGCACATGAAAAGAAAATACATTGACAATTACAAACCTCGCTTTTGCAATTGATCACATGGTCGTAACTGATAGCTAGAACTATCTTCTTCTACTACCAATTCTGTATTCCCTTTGCCCTCAGCAAGTACCTCAGCATATCTAACTATCTCAGGTCCTTCGGTGCAACTGTACGGAGATAATATACACAGATCTAGTAAGGTCATGGATGACAGGAGAGATAGGAGAGAAGATAAAATAAAGGAGTCAGACCCATTTCATGGTAGCTTGCTGACCTGTGGGACAGCTATAATCTCAGCAGTCAGGTCCGCGCAGAGAGAGAGAATCTTTACTGTCTTGGGATACTTCTAATAATATACATGAGAAGGTGAGTGTTGTCCACAGTAAAGTCCCTGAGCTCACAGGCGAGGAAACCTAATACCTGCATTGGAGGGAGGGATGAGGGGGATGGGTGTCACCGCAGCGGGGGGAGATAACAAGAATGTCTGCTTCTACAGGGAGACAGAATCAACCATGTGCTCACTTTAAGGCAACATAGCTGTTAGGGGAGAATCTGTGGAAATCATACTTAAAGCAGGATAATGTACTTGGACTTTATCTCTAACTTACCAAAGTGGTGGCTTTCCTACCATGGAATACTAGCTTTCTAGATTCCCTCTGTTACAAGTTAAGGAATAAGTCCTCGTCATATTTCCCTCAGTGTTAGTTTCCCACAGAAGTCCATGACAGCAGGCTTACAGGAAAACAAACCAACCCAATAGTGGAATAAAATTTTAAAGGGCTTAAGCTTTGAAACAGAACCAACCCAGAGCTACTCATACATCAGTCAAAATCAAAGCACAGAGGCTCTCAGCCTTCACCAAAAGAGAAAACAAAACAACAACCTGCCATCAAGTCGATTCCAACTCAGAGTGATCCTATGCAGGGTTTCCAAGACTGTAAATCTTCACCAGAGCAGAGAGCCTCCACTTTATCCCATAGAGTGGCTGGTGGGTTTGAACCAACGACCTTGGAGTTAGCAACACTTGACCAACAGTGACCAACACTTGACCACCAGTGGCAGCAACTGGAGAACCCAGAGAAGAAGGGCAAGCAGTATGAATTAGGACCCAACGGAAGTACCCAGGTACTGTCTTGACCTGGCCTCAGTCCCCTGGCCAGTGGGTGGGGAAATTATACTCAAGCTGTGAAACTGAAGCAACCACCTGGTGACTGGCTGGGCTGGTATTCAACAAGCACAACCTGGTGGCATGTTGGGTTATGAATTGGGCTACTAGCTGCAAGATTGGTGAGTCAAACCCACCAGCTGCACAACAGGAGAGTTGAGGCTATCTGCTCCCGTAAAGATTTATAATCTCGGAAATCCACAGGGGCAGCTCTGTTCTAGGGAGAGAATCAACTCCATGGCTGTAGGGATCACATACCATGCTGACCTCACCCCTCCCTGTGATTGGCTGTGCCTGTACAGGGGGGACCACCACTGTAGGGTAATATTCATTCTCAAGTCAGATCTTGAGCGCCCTAAAGATGTGTGCATCCTTTTCCATGCCTCTGATGGCGGTGTTCCTTCCGGATAAATTCTCTGTGTAGCTGCACATGGCACACTGGTGAACAATGATCCAACTTCAAGCTGGCACTTTGGGTGCAGTTTTGAGACTAAATTGGTGGATTTGTCAGTGATGTCTGAAGCTAGCCTGAGAGAAGAGTATGTAGCTCTCTTGTCAACACATTTCATTCCCAAGCTCATCAAAAATGTAGGCTATACACAGAAAGCTCAAGGGAAGAAAAAGCAAGAAACATATAAGTTGACACAAGCAAAACCAAACGTGCTGTCATTGAATCAATTCTGGCTCATAGCAACCCCATGGGGCTGAGAAGAACTGCCCACCCATAGGGTTTCCAGAACTGCACATCTTGATGGAACCAGACGGCCACATCTCTCTCCCACAGAGCGACTAGGTGGGTTTGATCCGCTGATCTTTTGGACAGCGGCTAAGCACATAAAGACGTATCCCACAGAGTCACCAGGGCTTCTATAAATTGATCAAGGACTCAAAAGTATGTATTCAAATGCAGCGCATATCTCATCTGGACTGTGAATGATCCCAAGAGGTGTGAACATTACCAAGCACTACAGAAGTTTAATGGTGAGGTCATCAGGCAGCCAATGGAATATTTAAGGCATTCCAGGCCAGAGACTTTAAGCCCATGATGTCATCCTTAAGTGGGGCCAGTCAAGGGAAGAACTGGCTTCCATCTCAGCTGGCTGCACTACTGCTCAATGCCACACGTTGTCCCCTCTCCATCCACGGGGAGCCTGTTTGCCTCTTTAGTCCCTCTCTTTAGTGGTACCTCCACCATCTTTCCTTAGCCCGCTATTCATTTCTCTTGACCTCCTCTCCCTCAATACACCCCGGGATGAACGGGACTGACTTTTTCTCCTTGATGGGGATGACTAAGGAAGCTCGGTCCTTCGTGGAGTTTGTCCTTGATGGAAGCAACTCCATCCACACTCTCATGCTCCTCACTGTTCACTGGACACTGTCACACCATCTTGGCCATCGTCCCTGGGTCTTTGCTGTAACACTGACTGATGCACCCCTTCCACGGAGCATCAGCTTTATGTCGGTTTTTTCCCTTTCTTTAAAAAAAAACTCATGAAATTTGCAAAACAATAATTTTGATCTGGGAAAAGACCCACGACATAATCCTAAATGAAGAAAACTGGGACAATAAAATCTGTCTGTATGACATGATTCTAGGGATGCAGATACAGAAAATGCCAGCAAAAAATGCAAGATATGAACATGTCAGCAGGCGGTTAAGTCAGGAAGCCTGGGGTGGTTGGTTTTTCTTCTCTATGGTCTCTCTATCATTCCTCGGGTGTGGTTTTCGTTAGCCAGAAGCATTCATTTTAAAGCTGGATGAAAAGTGCAATGACTTTAATGACCTCCCAGTCCCATTCAATAAATAAAGATTACAGTTGCCAAAGCCTATTTCTCCAAGTCCCTTGATAGTAGGCTGGCATCAGGGCTTTGAATGCATTCAAATGGGTTCAGTTATGGCCAATGCAGTGAAATCAGGACAAACTTGGATTTGTAAAATGTGGGTAGACCAGAATAAGAACCAGAGTAGGATCAGTTATAGGCCAAAGGCCTGGAATGAAAGGCTCAGAAAAGGGCGTTCCAGGAACTGGGCGACGGAAGGATGTGGGAGACTACATTACTGCTAGGACTGTGGAGAGCAACACACGTTCAAGTGGTGTGGTTGGCCGCCATCTTTGAGCGGGGAAACACTGCTTCTCACTCTGCTGATCAAGAGGTTTGATTGCTAGGCAACGAGCACCTTGCCCTTGTTTCCCAAGAAGGAAACTCCATTTCTAGCAGGTTGCAACCCCATCCTTGTTTCAAGTTGGATTATCACTCTGGTATGCGCATGTTTGACACACCTGGATTCATCGGTGTCAACATAGCCAAAGCCCTGCTTAGCATGAGGTGCCCACTCTCTGTAGCTAAGTGTGATTGGTCTTGTTCCAGCAGATTTCACCACATGGTGGAAAAGGAAATCCCATGAAGGAGACGAATTCCCTACAACCATGGATATTAAGAATTGCATATGTTCCAAGACTCACACAAATTGACACTTCTTACCCATCGACACTGCCCTGGAGTGCATCACATACATGATAAGACCACTTGGACTGTGTGTAATCACACTTCTTACCTCTGGACTTGAAAGTCTGCCACCACCATGCTCAGTGGCACTACAGCAGCGGTAACAACAGGATGCCCGTGAGGTCTGGTGTCCTTTCCTTTGCTCAGGGACTGGTCTCTCTTGATAACATGACCACCTGAGACTCAGGGGCATATGAGCTGAACTGTCCTTGCCCCAGGCTCCAGGAGCTTCATCACCAACACTCCATGTTCCCCAAGCCTTACAATTTTGGCTATAGATGCAAGCATCTGTACTGTTTTCCTCCTAATTTTCATTAAAATAAGCTTATATTTTCTATTCAATATATGCACTTTAAATGAAAATTTGGGCCCCCGGTGATAAATGAAAAACAAGTGCCATTGGCCTTAAGCAGAAAGAGCCGGCGAGAAATAACCACCATGAAAACAAAGGAGTGTTCCTTAACTTCTAACTAAATGCCATCCCTGCCCAAATCCTTGAGTCAGAGGCCTGCCCTGGCACTCATTTATTCAACAATAGTTTTTAATGAGCATCTTCTATTTGATAGACACTAAATTCGGGGGATAGGACTGGGAATCAAAACTAAAATCCCAAATCTAAACAAACCCAAATGCTGCATTTACAAAGCTCTTGTTGTAGGGAGGAGACAGACAGTAGACCAGAGCCTGCCTGACTCACGGGTGGTAAGTGCTACGAAGCCAAAGCAGAGCCAAGAAGCAGGAACGGTCCAGGGTGAAGAGGTGCTCTTTGAAAGAGAGTGGGGAGAGCTGGCCTCAAAGGGAAGAGAAAATTTCAGTTTTGAGCAGGAGGAGGAGATAAAGCCACACGTGTTTCTGGTGAGAATATGTTCCGTGTGTTAACAAACAGCATGGAAATCAAGGGACTGGAGCAGAGGGACCCCAGGAGAGGATGGCACAGGGATGGGTAGAGCAGGTGGCTGGGGCTGAGTGAGACAAGGAGAGGATTGCATGGGTTGTAGTAGACCAGATAGCTGGGCGGGGTGAGTGGGAGAGAAGACGAGCAGAGGATAGTGTGGGACTGAGTAACCAGGTGGTTGGAGAGAGTGAGTGTCACAGGACAAAAGAGCATGGGAGGAGTAGACCAGGTGAGGTTATCAGTGACTCATCACTCTGCGGGGACCTTCTATTCCTTCTTTGTCGTCTGCTCTTCACCTGGAAGCCTTTGATTATGGTGCTGATGAAAATACAGAAAAGACTGGGGCGGCCAGAAGAACCAACCAGTCTGTCTCAGAAGAAGCACAGCCAGAAATGGTTTGGCACCAAGGCCTCATCCCCTGTGTTCAGCCATGGTCACTAGGGAAACAAATCCAGAGACCTTCATCTCTGTATAAGAAAGAGCTTTCTATCAAAGAGTAATTCTATATCCAGAAAGTGCCCCTGCCGAGTCCACCTCAAGTCCACTAGCCTAGAACTAGTTTGTAAATCTCTCTGCAGACTCATATAGCCACAGGCACTGATGCAGCATGTCGGAAGACCGTAGACTGCTGGGTGCAAAGTCAATGGGATCCAAGGCCGGTGGAAACACTGATGTTCTCCAGAAGTCCTCAGGGTGGTCAGCAAGCAGGAGAGGGGAAAGGCAGAGTGAGGAGGAGGTTCCTTGGACCCTCTTTATGAGAAGGTTGTGCTTACAAAGAGATATAACCAGGCGATGACCTGATTGACAGGTTGGATACTACCGCTACACCTTTATGTATCTTCAAGTTGACATAAAATTATGTAACGGCCATATCACTTCCCACCTTTATGCACAGAATTCTGCCCGCCCCCCTACCCTACCACACACACAAAAAAGCAAACTATTGAGTTGGAATCCTCACCCCATACTTGTGGACATAATGTAATCACCTACCCCAACAACACCAACATCGTATCTACCACAACAACAACAACATTGTGTTAAGAGACTACACCTGGGCAAGTGTGTTCTAAATCTAGTGAACTACTTCTTTATGAAAAGGACAGACAAGTCCAAGAGACAGAAGGGTGCGCATACTGGATGTGACAGGGACGGTGTTAGCTAAACACTCCTGGGTAAAGGTAAGAGCAACCACCAGCCTCTCAGTTGGGTGGCAGCTGATGACACCTCCTTGGTACCATAGACCTTTTTGTATAAGCGGGGGAGACACTGGGAACTCTCCCTCGCTGCTCCTTTACTTTCCTGCTTTCTGGGATTCTGCCTGCCTCCACAGGGGCTGCCCAACCCTGAGAGATGCCTGGGACCCAGCCACCTTTCTACTGACGTCAGGTCCATGCGAGTTCGTCTCCACCTGCCTATGATCTTCAGGCTTCCTGCGTCATGTTTCTGCTTCACCGGCCTGCAGCTACATGCGTCTGTAGAGGGCCCCTGGCTTGCTTCAAACTTATGGACTTGAGTTGGACTGGGCTGGGATGCCGTTTTGAAAGAAGATGCCTTCTCCATAGAAAGACACCTCCCATCATACTTTGTAAATAACCCAAACCAAGCCCCTGACTTCCGAGGTCATTCCAACTCCCAGCAACCCTGTGGGACAGAGCAGAGTTGCTCCCTCGGATTTCTGAGGCTGTAAGTCTTTAGAGAAGCAGAGTGCTCCCCTTTTTGTCCTGTAGAGTAGTTAATGTCTCCTTTTGGCTCACATCCCTGCCCTGAACCCTCTGCACCCCCAGGACTCCCTGGAACTACAGCTGGATGCTATTCCTGCCTCCCGACTCTGAATCCTCCAATTGGTCCCAGTCCACTTGAGAATAGGCTGGTTGTGGCAGAAGTGAGAGACATCAGTGACGGTCACAGATAGTAACCGGGCTCTCTGCTATTTTGGGGGGCTCGGGCAGTCAGAGCATCTGCCATTGGAAGAGTGCACTTGATCAAAGTGTTCTGGAAGGGCTCCCCAGCCCCAGGAGTCGGTCTCTAATAGGATTATGCTGGAATTAAAAGACCGAGCCATTTATAACTCTGGGCACTCTCTGGCTTTGAAGGGTGTCTCAACACACGATCCATCTTTATATAAACCAGGCCAGGGGGATGACAAGGAATCCTGCAACTATTCCCAAATGAAAGCTCTGTACAGGAGACTCAGGGGAGAGGCTGTGTTTGAGTGAACACTGTGTATCTGCCTTTGAGCAAACCACAGTGAGACAGAGAGAGAGAGAGAGAAACTCATCTTTCCCTGAAGCATTTGGCAAGGTGGATGTCTCTTTTTTCATAAGCAGAGTATCCCAAGTCTTCAAACTCTCTGTGTGTGTGTGTGTGTGTGTTTGTGTGTGTGTGTTTGAGAGAGAGAGACTGAATACACGTTGAGGTGGGCTCCATGCAAACTCCCATATGTTGTTTAAGTCTACATGTACCAAGGACCCACAAAAAGCCAAGTGGACAGAGGTTACTAAAGCATTTTTCCTTCCCTCATCTTTCCCATCTGCACAAAGGGAAGAACAATGGTGTGGATTATATGAGACCTGACATTGTCTGGTGATGGGCAGACATTGTGATTATTACGTGCTGTCCAGTCGGTTCTGACTCATAGTCACTGTGTGCACAAAAGATCCAAACACCACCCACTCCTGGGTCCTGGGCCTCCTCGCCATTGTTGTTATGTTTGAGCCCCGGATGCAGCCAGGGGGTCAGTCTGTTGGTCAAAGGCCTTCCTCTCTGTAGCTGCCCATCTTCCTATACCAAACCTGATGTCTGTTACCAGACTGGCCACTCCTCTTAAAGTGTCCAAAGTGCATGAGACGTAGTAGGCGACACATAAAGCATCTGTGTTTTATCCATCCCCCTAGCTTTTCTCCAGATGGAGTGAATCGCCTTCTTGGGCTTGCTCAATCATTACTCCACCTGGAGAGCCTCTCCCACCTCCCGAGGGCCACATCAGCGTCCCACCGTGTGGGCTTTCCCTTCATCTCCCTCTCCCCACGGGATTCACTTCCTAGTGTTGCACTAATAAATAACCACAAATCCAGTCACTTAGAACTACAGGGATGTAGTCTCCGACAATTGTGGAAGCCGGAAGTCTGAAATGAGTCTTATGGGATTGAATCAAGGTGTTGCCAGAGCTGGGTTTTGTCTGGAAACTCCGGGGAAGAATTACTGTCTTGCCTCTTCCAGCTTCTGGTGGCCACCTGCATTTCTTGGCTTGCGGCCACCTCACTCCAATCTCGGCTTCCAAGGTCCATTATCACCTTCTCCTCTTCTTTAGTCAGAGCATTCTCTGCCTGCTTCGCTTATGGACACCTGTGACTATTCTGGGGCTACCCTTGTCCAGGATCATCTCCCCGCCTCACGATCTTAGTCACCTCTGGAAAGCCCTTTCCCATCGAAGGTAACATTCACAGGTGCTGCGGATCTGGAGGTGCGTGCCTTTGAGGACCATGGTTCAGCTATCGGCATGCACATTCTATTTGTTCCTATCAGGTGAGAAACCCGGGCTCAGCCCGGTTATTATTGTCACATAAAAAAAGAAATCTGGAGGTAGATTGAATTTGTGATACAAGAAGGTCAGCACAGACATCTCTGTGCTTCTCTAGACCGCCCCCCTCTGGTCAAAAGTGGTGGTGGCTGTAGCTATCCACAGCACGTCTACCTGTCTACCTTGAGAGCATGAAAGTGACAAGGGAGAGGCATGAACTGCATCGTCTGCATTATATTAGTAAAGTCAGCGCTTCCCTGGACACCTTCCCAGGTGATATGCATGGAGTTTCCTTGGGTCGTGACTATGGGGACGCCCCAAACTGTAAGGAAAGCTGGGAACTTCCACGTCAGACTCCCAGTCCTGTTCAGGCACTGACTAGATGTTGACCTATGCACAAGAGAGCAGAATATGACCCAGACCAGCACCGTGCCCATGCTTAACTGTGCACGGAACAGCTGTCACCCACAGAATTCGCAGTGGATAATTTTCAGAAGCAGATCGATAGGCCTGGCTGGGCCCTTCTTCCTAGTCCGTCTGTCTGGGAGTTCCACTGGAACTTTCTCAGCAACACGCAAGGAGTGCACCTGCACAAGACACGCACTAGGCAGGAATCGAAAACCCCGGGCTCCAAGTGGGAAGTGCGGATTCCACCACCGAGTCAACCCCAAGGGCCTCGAGGACTCGCCTTGACCATGGAAAGGGCTCCAGGAGTGGGGGAAAGGCCTGCCAGTGCTCACATGATTGGGCTTTCCAGTGCCTCGGCCATCGCCGCAAGAGGACATGCCACAATCAGCCTGCTGCCGCAAGGAAAGAGAGGCACAGGTCTAGAGCCACCTCAGCTGACTCTCAGCCAGCGCACAGTTATTGATGGAGTCCAGCCAAGGCCAGGAGAGCCGATGGTCAAGTGCGGGCTGGTTCACCGGAAACATGGAGGGAAACAAGTCTCACAAATTGCAAGCAACAATAAACAGTTGTACTTAGAAGACACTGACTTTCGGGTAGTTTTACACAGCTAACCTGGTGGTTTAGTGGTCATGCCCTGGGCTGTGATCCTCACGATCAGCAGTTCAAAACCACCAGCCTCTCTGAAGGAGAAAGAAGGGTCTTTCTACTCCCATAAGTAGTGACAGTCTGAGAAGCCCACAGGGGCAGTTCTATTCTGTCCTATCGGGTTGCTGTGAGTCAACATGGATGCATAGAGTTGGGGGGATTTGGGCTTATAGCTCAATCACAGAAGCAGCAGCTCCGTTTTATGGATGTGGATAGACACAGGGGTTCGAAAAGAGTGATGGAATGCTCAAGGGCACAAGCTCATGCAGGGTCAGGAAGAAGATTGTCAACCCAGTCTCCTTGGGCCTCTACCCCATCGTTTTCCACATTCTAAAGTTGGACTCACGCTGCAGGAGCCCTGCTGAGATAGAGGGTGACACGTCAGGCTGCTAACCATGAGGTCAGCACTTCAAAACCCACCAGCCACCCGAGGGAGACGACCCTCAGTGAACTGGACCGACACAGTGGCTGTAACACTGGGTCCAGGCACCGAGCACTGATGAGGCCGGTGCAAAGGCAGGCAATGTTTCTTTCTACTGGGCATAGGGCCCCTGTGGGTTGAACAGACTCCATGGCACCTAACAGCGATTCCTATAAAGAGTGACAGTCTCGGAAACCCACACAGGCAGCTTTACCGTGTCTTCTGGGGTCATTTTGAGTCGGAATTGACATGACGGCAGTGAGTCTGATGGGGTTTTCTGTATGTGTTGTGGGGAATCAACGAACGCTAAATCGTTCTCCCCAGAGCTTCAGCCTTTTTGCTTTCTGTCAGAGAACAGCTCCTAGTGGCAGACAAATGAGACCTCAGAAAAAGTCAGAAAGGATCAAGAGTGAGAAATTGCACGAGTCCCTTTCGACCACGCTGGCAGGCAGAGCACACCCAGGAAAAATGTCAACGCTCACTTGAATGTGAAGGCTCCTTTGGCTCAGACACAACTCACCCCCCTTTAGTTCCATTAGGAGCGCCAGTCACAACATAAGGCCGAAACCACCCAACGTGTAAAGCCCATCTATCCACAGCAGGTTTCCAAACGGTGCAGTTAACCTGCGCTGAGTGCCTTTTCCTGATGAAGTTGCCTTTACAGACTCGGGCTTGAAGGTGTGTTGCCAGAACCACCAGGCCATGTTAGAAGAAATCCATCAGTTGGTCCAGGGGAAAACCTGTCCACTCCTTTACTCCAGAGATTCTAGAGCCTTCTATGAGGAGATGTGGGAGCTGAGGTCCAGTGAGAGCACCATGACGGAGGCTTATACAGTGTCAATGGGATGGGACTTCCTCTGTGACGTCAGAGGGGCAGATCTCCAGCCTGGGGCTGGACCCACTAAGTGACCCTTGTGTGTCCGTCCTGGTCACAGGCTTGAGTCTCTTACTTAATTTTTACAATATTCTTGTCATAATATTTTATTATAGTCTCATGAAGGTGGCATAGAGCCCACCACCACCAATTCCAACTTTTACTCAAAACTGACTGCCACTGAGTCAATTCCTGCTCACAGCAACCCAAGAGGACAGCGTAGAACTGCCCCTTTGGGTTTCCAAGGCTGTTGATCTTTACAGGAGCAGGAAGCAGTGGATTCCTGAGACTGTTCACTCTTTACAGATAGTGAAAGCCTTATCTTTATCCCAGAGAGTGGCTGGTGGTTTAGAACTGCTGACCTTATGGTTAGCAGCCCAACTGTGTAACCCACAGGGCCACCAGGGCTCCTCACAGTGATGTGAGGGCAGATCATAAAGGAGGCAATGTCTTCCCCATAAGGAGCTCTCGTGCCATTGTGGTTACAGATTGGGCTGCTCACTGCAAGGTCAGCAGTTCAAAACCATCAGCCACCCCACGGGGAAAGATGAGACTTTCTACTCCCTTAAAGAGTTACAGACTCAGAAACTCCCAGGGTGATTACGTCCGAGTCATGCCGACTTAGTGGCCATGATTGTGGTCTGAGTTTGGTCTTCACCGTGGATGACAAACACGTGCAGTCAAAGGAACACCATGGAAAATTCCCCAGTTTTCTATCTTTTCACAATATTTTTATTGGCAATGCCTCCAGTCCCAATCAGAATGTATCTTGCATTGATTTACCTTTATTATAATATGAATAAAGTCTCTCTCAATGCTAAAGAACTTCTGACAAGACACGGGGCTTTTTAATTTAAAAAATAGAATAGGACATGTGACGGGTTTGGGTCAATGTCTTCAATGCTGCCTAATTGATGTTTGGTTTTGACTTATAAAATAATCGGTAAGATTTCTATTTATATTGTCATCTATATATTTATCATGCAACCCATAAGCCCAATCCAGCTTTTTCCTTCAACTTGTATAAATTTCACCTTTAAAGTTCCTTCAGGGTTTATTCTTTTCTAAAATTATGCTTGTTGGCTTGTTTGATTGTATAATCACGACGTGCGGGTTGTAACCCATTCAGACACATTCTGTAAGCACGCGGAGGAACGCGAAAACCCCTTCAATCTCACGGAATACCCACCGCGGTGTGCAGGTGTGTGCAGCCAGGGCCTGGCCTAGGTTCACAGGCACTTGCCGATACAGACACACGTTTTCCAGAAAGCAGGATCATGCCTCTGTCTTTGCCCGCATTTGGTCACCCAGTAACAGCTCGTGGGCATTTCCAGGTCAATAAGCATAGCTTTTAATAATCAAAAACCTAACTCACTACCTTCTAGTGGATGCTGACTCACAGCGACCCTGTTAGACAGAGTAGATCTGCTCCTGTGACTTTCCGAGACTGTCACTCTTCACGGGAGTAGAAAGTCCTGTCTTCTTCCCTTGAAGCAGCTGATTTTGAACTCTTGTCCTTGTGCGTCATCACCCGACAGGTAACCATTATGCCACCAGGGCTCCATCATCTGAATACTCAGGCTAAATGCTGCTGAGGCTTCCACTTGCTCCATGTGGCAGGCGGATTTTATCCACCCAGCGCCGTGGGCTGCGTGGGGCACTTCTCACTACTGCAAACCACCCAGCCGGCGCTGAGCACACACCTGAGAGCCTTAGCCAACTGCAACCTGGCTGATCTTTTGCAAGACACAATAGTAATCCTGCTCTTCTGCTGTTTAAGAAGTCTACTATGGGTAAGAGCACTGGTGGTGGACTGGTTACATATGCACTGATATCCCCAAGGTCAGCAGTTCGAAACTGCCAGCTATTCCGAAAGAGAAAGACCAGGCTTTCTACTCCACAAAGAGTTGGCCTATAGGGTAGCTATGTGTTGGGATGAACTAGATGGCATTGAGTTTGGGCTTGGTCCCCTTGGGACATTATGGAAGGGGAACCCCTGGGGGGAGCAGAGGTTAAGTCATCAGAACCCACCAGCCCCTCCATGAGAGAATATGGCAGGCCGTTTCCATAAAGATCCCAACTGGGGAGGCAGTTCTATGCTGTCTTACAAGGAAGCTGAGTCAGAAGTGACTCTGTAGCAGTGGTTTGAGTTGGTTTGTGTGTTTGTTTATGTGTGTGTGTGCCAGAAAACTCAGTACCTGTTAAGCCAGGAAGCCAGTCCTTCTTGGCTGATGGCCCCAAGGCCAAGAGGACAGCGGGCCTTTAAGGACTTTTTAATAAGAATTTACACAAGAAACTCCTTCTCAAAAAAAAAAAAACACTCAAAGAAACTTCACTGTCATTGAGTCGATCCCAACTCATAGCAACCCTACAGAACAGAGTAAAACTGCCCCTGTAGGTTTCTGAGAATATAACTCTTTGTGAGAGTAGAAAGCCTCCTTTTCTCACTACACCACCAGGGCTCTTCTAGGACCCCAGAAGAAGAGTAGTACAGACAGTTGAGGGTCAAAGAAAGCTGTACCAGAGTCGACTGGGGCTTATGGCGGGGCCAGTTTCTGACCCGTGGGGGAAGCTAGCAAGATAAAAGAACAAGTGGCTGAAATTCTTCCTGGAAACAGGGCGGAAGAGGAACACCCCTCACAAGAGACCCTCTAAGAGGCCCCATGGCCAAGCCGCTCCTCCCTGACTCTCAGGGCAGCACTGCAGAATTGGCCCGAACCAGGAGAGGCCCCCGCTGAGAGCAGCTTCATCCATTATCCGATGCTGCCTGCTTCTGCTGGGCCCTGGCAGGGGAGCCCTTAGCTCTGTTTCCCCCATGGAACTCAGTCACCAACTGCTGGCATTTCCAGCCAGGGCTCTCTGAATGTGAGTGCAGGAGGGTGGGCACGACCCAGCCCGTGCCGCTTGCATGTTGGAGGAAAATCCCAAAGTCACGCTGTCATCTGACCCATATGGTGCCACGCTGGGCTGGGTGGCCACCATCATAAGCAGCTCATGACCACCATGTTCACCCTGAAAGCAGCTGTTTCCCCAATCAGTGACAGATTACACAGGACATGAAGCATCTGGGCAGCTCTCTATGAACTGCTAGGGAGTGGAAACGTGGCACGGGTAGATGTGCCGGTGAGGGGTGGGGACTTGTCCCCAGCGGAAAATCAAGAGAGAGGGGCTTTCTGAGCACTTGAGGTCCTACTGTAAGGCCATAGCTCTCAGCAAGATCCTTAGGGCTGCCCAGCTCACCTCTACAGCAGGAGCTGGGAAGCCAAGAAGCAGGAGGGCTAAGCAGGGGGCCCAACCCTGAGCCCTCCTCTGGAGGGCCTGCAGACTCAAAAAACCAAGCTCACTGTCATCGAGTTGATTCCAACTCAGAGCGACCCCATAGGGCAGGACAGAGCTGCTCCTGTGGGCTTGGGAGACAGTAACTCTCCACAGGAGTAAGAAGGCTCACCTTTCTTCTGCAGAGCCACTCATGGCTTTGCACTGCCTGCTTTCAGGTTAGAGCCCAAGGCAACATCATCTGGAGGCATGGAGAAAAAAATCCAATGGGTCAAAGACGGCTTTTTACATGAACCCAGGGCGGCAGTGGGCAGGAACTCAAACCGGTCCCGGGGGGCAAATCAGCTCCAAAAGTACTGCTCAACGTGATAAAGAGCAAAGACGTCACACGGAAGAGTCGAGTGGGCCTGACCCAAGCCACCGCATTTCCGGTCGCCTCGTCTGCATGTGAAAGCCACCAGTGAATAAGGAAGACCGAAGAACTGATGCCTCTTCATGTGGCAATGAATATTAAACAAAGAATATTAAAACACAGGGTGGTCTGTTTGTTTGAAGGACAAATGGGTCTTGCAGGAAGTATAGCCAGAATGCTCCTTAGAAGGGAGGGTCGGGAGATTTTGTCTCATGTCCTCTGGGCATGTTATCAGGAGGCGCCAGGCCCTGGAAGCAAGGACTTGGAAAAGCAGAGGGGCAGCGGAAAAGAGGAAGGCTCTCGGAGAGGGATGACACTGTGGCTGCAACCGTGGGCTCAAAGATGGTGAGGAGGGCGCACGACTGAGCAGTGTCCCCTCTGTTACACAGATGATTGCAATGGGTCATCAGCAACCTGATGGCCCCTCACCACAACTGGCCTCTCTCAGAGCTCCGGCGATGAAGGACGGCATAGGTGGGCAGCTCTTCTGGGGCAAAAGGAGAAGGGGGGAGTGATATCCCCTCATGAAGGGTCCCAGCTGTTGCCTTCTATGCCCAGCCCAGGGCCCAGCCCGTGGTCAGTCCTCCAGAAACACTGTGGGATGAATGAGCAATCCCAAAGGCAAGGCAGCACAGCCGTCTAACCCTGCAGGGAGATGAGGCAAACTCTCAGCCTGAGCCAGGCCAAGAGCAGACCCGGAGTGGCCAGAGCAGGAGTGGTGTTCTGGGCCCCCTGCCCCAGGAGAACGTCCAGGGAGGACTCTGTGCTGTCTGTGACCCATGGGACAGAGAGCCTGCCTGCCTTTGAGGTTCCCCTGGTTGAAGGGGTGGGGATGATGGGGGAAACCAGCACAGGGGCGCAGAAAGCTGAATGGATGATGTCACTACAGGGGCCCAAAGAGACAAAGCTCCCAGCTGCACCAGCCACTCCGCTCTCTTCTCTAGTTGGGTGGCTGGCCTCTGGTCTCTGCAGCGCAGCTTAGCGGCTTACACGGGCGACAAGACCGTGGAGCTTACACAACACATTTCGGTTCATTAGCTGCTTTGAACCCCTAGAGCCCCCGGGGCGAGGAGGGGAGGTGAGGGTGGCAGCCAGGAGCAGAGGGGGTTGGAGATTGGTGTGAGCTGCCCGAAAGCCTGCCCCAGGCATGACGGGATGAAGCCAGTCTGGTCCTGTTTCCCTGGCCCACCTCAGTGTGCACAGGCCATGGAAACCCATTTGCCCTCCGAGCAACCGCCTCCGCGAAGGAGGGAGGGGCTGCAGTTGTGCAGGCCGTGCAAAGGCAGGTGTGAAACCTGGCTCCAGAATCTGAACAGGGGGAGAGAGGGAGGGGAGGAGGGGAGAGGAGAGGGGAGGATGGAGAGGGGGAGAGGGAGAGAAGCAGAGAAGGCTGCCCTCGCGACTGCTCTAACCCTCCGTGACTGTAACCTCTGACCCGGGCTCGGAGAAGAGGTCGTTCCCGGGACCCAGCTTCCCACTCCTCCATCAGTGTGATACCCCCATGGAAAAACTGGCGCCAGCACACATACGAACTCAAGCTTGTTTCTCACAGATCCCCAGGACGACTTGTCTTCTTTGGTTCCCGAAGGAAAAGTGAGGCACCCCCATCCAGAGCGCAAGCAGGGGGGCAGAAACAGCGATGGTGGGCAAGGAAGGCGGGGCCGTGGATGAGCACCCCAAAACAAGCCATCAGCGGAGAAGAGAACCCGACCACAGCCTCCTCTCCATGTGGTCAGAGAAAGAAACCCTGTGTTACCATTAAACCTTTTGCCGCCCTGGAATCAAAACACCATCTTCCCTGTGGTGAAGGGCAGGACTGGGGGCATGATAGTGGGAGGGGGGCGTAAGGAACCAGAGGAGTAGTGTGTGTTTCATCAGTGCTTTGCTGCGCCCTGGTTGACTCATCCCTTCCTTGAGATCCTTCTGTGAGGGGACGCCCCATTGCCTACAGGTAGATTTGAGGTCTGTGCTCCAACCCCCACTCATTCTCAAAAATATGGTTTGTGTTTCTTTGTTTTAGTTCTGGTACCAGGTACAGATAAGAGATAAGAGCTCAGGACACACTGAATCCAGAAACAGGAATGGGCATCGTGATAGCAGGAGGGTAGGGGGAAGGTAGGGAGAAGAGGGGAGGAAGGGGGAACCGATAACAATGATCAACACATAACCACACCCGCACACCCCTGGGGGATGAACAACAGAAACTGTCAGGGAAGGGAGACAGCCCTTGGTGTAAGACATGAAAGAATAATAATTTATAATTTATCAAGGTGGCATGAGGGGTGAAGGGGGCAAAGAATCTAATGCCTAGGGCGCAAATAGAAAGTAAATGTTTAGAAAAAGAAAATGTCAACAAATGTACAAAGATGCTTGATATAATTGATGTAGGAAATGTTATGAGCTGTAAGAGCCCCCAATAAAATGGTCTTTAAGTTAAAAACAAGAAAGAAAGCCATCTTCCAGCATCTTAAGGAGCCTCTTTCAGGCTACATAGAGTGACTACCAATGATTTCTTTTCTTCTTCAAAGGATAATGGAGAGTAAATCCTACAAGCGACCTCTCACCCTTGGGCTGCCTGCCTTCAAAAGGTGGGGTACCCTAGGGGCTTGTGAAGGTGCCAACCTTTTCAAGCCCTCTGGAGGCCACCAGGAGCCAGGGACTGCACCCCCATTCGTCAGCATCCTGAAGGGCTATAAGGAGTGCATCTCACTGGAGTACCACCCACTGGCCTCAACGTTTAGTCGTGCCCACTGAAGCCACAGCTCCTGGCTGGACACACGTCTCTTCCAGTTGCCCAGGCCTTCAGGCAAAGCACCATGTCAAAGTCTAGGGTTTGAGCCCCTTGAGGGTTTGTACGGGTCTGGTGAGGCAGCCCCAGCTCCTGGGGAGTCACCGCAGTGACAAGACAAAAGGAAACAAGGGAACAGGACACCCCCTTACACCACTGACTGTCTTGGGCGCCCTCAGACCTGTGTTAGCTCACCTGCGCAGTGGACTCTCCACCCTCCTCGCCACCAGGTGCCTGTGAAGAAGGCTTGCATGGGGCTCCACGAGTGCATGGAGAAGAGCGGTGCAGAGATAAATGGAACCCCCCCCCCATGCGTGTGGAGACAGGAAGGTGCCCTGGACGTGAGACAGTCCCTCACACCAGCGTACTTAGACTGACAAGGAAATCAAACTCACTCTTGGTTTCATTCACAGAGGGGTGAAATGTGAGGAAAGGAAGAAAGAATCCATCAATACATACAAACACAAAGAAACTATTCTTTTCAAAACCAACTTTGCGCCATTAGAAAACGCTTTTTAATGTTATCCAACTGAGGCTTTCCTATTGTTAAAGGAAAGGGGTCTTTTTTAAAGGTCAGGCTTGGGAGTCTTCACTGATTCAGAGGACACTTCTGTTTGGGAACAGATGTCACCCACCTCAGCTATAAACCGACTTCCTCCTCACCGGAAAACTCACTCAGCGCCACTCACTGCCATCAAGTGGACCCTGACTCGTGGGACCTTCTAGGACAGAGTAGAACTGTTCCTTAGGGTTTCCAAGGCTGAAGATCTTTATAGATGTAGACAGCCTCATCTTTCTCCCGAGGAGTGGCTGGTGGGTTTGAACTGACGGCCCTGTGTTTAGCAGCCCAAAGCTCACCACACTGCACCATCGGGGTCCTTATCCACCCAAGAGCCAGCTACACTGTACTGACTTGGGGTGGCCTCCACTTTTGCTGGCACGGATGCACTGTTAATTCCTGCACCTGGGCCTCATGCGCTACAGTCCACAGACATTCGACCGGAAGGATTCTGTCCACTGATGTGGCCACAGGCCGGGAGGGCTGGACCACCTCCGAAGCCGATGCCCACGTGGGGGGAGTTCCTTTTCTCCCACACTCACCAAGGACGACTGCCTTTTGTCCTGCACATGAAGCAGAGCTCAGTGTGTCGGTGGGTTTGGCTTTGGGCGGTGCAGTGGTTCACTGACCCATGGGAGAAAGACTTGGCTGTCTGCTGCAGTACAGGTGACAACCGTGGAAACTCTTGGGAGCAGCTTGGCTCGGTCCTCTGGGGTCACTGTGAGCTGGGGTCAACTCTCAGTGGGTTCAGTTTTGGGTAGCAGAATGCTTAGATGCTCAGCTGCTAACCAATTTAAAAAAAAAAAAAAAGGTTGGTGATTCAAACCCACCAACCACTCGGGGGAGAAAGAGGAGGCTGTCTGCTTTCACACAGTTGACAGCCTTAGAAACCCTGTGGGGCAGTTCTACAGTGTTCTCTGGGGTTGCTGAGACTTGGAATTGCCCCGACAGGTATGGGTTCTGGAAACAGCAGCCCTTGCTCCTGAACCCCATGTGGCTGACCTTACTCTGAAGGATGGAGGGGGCAGGTCCTGGGAAGCAAAAGGTACTGCAGGGAGGATTCCGTTTCATGACTTCCTGGCCTTTAGATTTTGTTGACTGTTGCTTTAAATATTTATGGCCTGAGCAGGAAGTTTGGCTGGAATGCAGCCCAGGTCAGGGGGTGGGGGGGGCCTTTTGCCAGATGCCCTGATGTTTGCAGAGGGCCCTCAGCAGTGTTCTCCTCAAGGCCCAAAGCCCAAATGCCAGCCGTGTGGAGGGTAGCGCCTGGTGCCCATGAGGGCATCTGAAAGGAAGTCCTTGTCCTCACCCAGGAGGCATTTTGCCTGTTCCACAGGATGTGCTGTGGGCAGACGCTGCTCTTAGACACAGACACAGTGCACACCAGTGTTTCTCACCTGGCCGCTCCGCCTTCCCCCTCGCCCACCCGACCCCCATCCCGGCCCCCACCACCGCCACCACTACCCCAGCTCTAGAGAGACAGGGGATGAAAATGCTAAGGAGATGCTGAGTGCAGGCTGGGCCAGTTCGAAGCAGGGTGCAGCAGAGAGGGGATGGGGTTTTGTGTGCTTTTTGTTGTTGTTTTCAGAGAGTGGAGGAATGTTCCAGAGGTGGCCTGCCCAACCACCCTGAGCACAAATGCTGCCAGGAGGATCCTGCCTGCTGCTGGTGGGCTTGGCTCGGGAACCTGCTCAGAGTGGACACTTGTGCTGTGGACAACCTGAGGACGGACTCCACAGGGAAGGCCAGGGAGGGCTCTGCCCAGAGACTCTGCAGAGGATAAAGGGAACCAGAGGAGCAAGGGAATGGAGGCAGGGTCCTTGCTGGTTCAGAGCAGAGGGAGGGGCTGGAGGAGGAGCATCTCTGAGCAAGAGCCTCTGGGATTTCTGCGGTGCACTTGCCTGCTGTCACTGTCACTGTCTGTCTCACAGAAGTAACAGCTGTGCAACCTCTGACCGACCGAGGGCCCAAATACAGAGGGATGTGTGTGCATACTCACATGCATGTGAGCGTGCATGTGCGAGTGTATACATGAGTGTGTATGTGTGCGTGTGTATAAATATCTACCTCAATATGTGCGTGCGTGTATATATTGGGTGTATATGTGTACGTTTGAGTATCTGTGGATGTATGAATGTGTGAGCATGTATGTGTAAATGTGCATGTGAACATGTGTGCAGACTTCTGTGCTCACACGTGTGTGTGGATGTACTGTGTGCATGTATGACAATATGTATGTGTAAACCTGTGAGGTTATTGTGGTTATGTATGTGTATACATGTTTGTGTGTGAACATGGGTGTGCACTATGTGAATGTGTCTGTGTGTGTGAGTGTGTTCACGTGTATTGTGTGTTCATGTGTATTTTGTGTATGAATGTACATAAGTGTGTACATGTGTGCTCATATGCAAATGGGTATCTGAATCATGTGAGCACATGTATAGCAGTAGAGGTAGAGCACATGTGAATGTGTACATGTGTGCACATGTATGTGTGTACGCATGTACACATTGATCTGTGTGTGCATGTGGATACACACAGGTAAATGGGTATCTGCATGTGTGCAGCCGCAGGTGTTGAGGTCTGTGCATGTACGTGCATGTATGAATGTATGTGTATGAACGTGTACATATATTTGCATGCATGAATTGCAGGTGTGTGCACATGGGTACCTGAGTATTATATGAGTGAATGTGTGGGGGTGAGCATATGTGTGTGAACATGTATGTGAGTGGGCGCAGATATGTATGTTAGTGTGTGGAGGGGGTAGGGAGGGCAGGAATAACACACAGCGCTTTGGTGACCACCGGCAGCTCCGAGTCACTTCTGGAAGCAGGTGAGATGAGGCACCAGCACCGGCTTTGTGTCTGTCAGGCAGGTGTGTCTAGCACAGCAGATTCAGTGAGAGTGCGCAATGTCATGTGACAGTCATAACAAAGCAGCCATAGCAAAGCAGGCACAGCAGACAGTCCCCAGGTGGGCATTCCCTCCAGCTCTGTTTGTGAGGTCCCGCGAGGCAAAAGCGTGACTTGGAAGTTAAATTCGGAGGAAACACGATCTCCTATAATTGTGAGGTGTGTGCCAAGCACACAAGCGGAAGAACCCACCCGTCAGTGTTCACACACGCACACAACAGCAGCTCACTAGTTCACATGGCCACTGCACCCAGAGACTGCTTCCTTGCCTGAACATAACAAATCTGTTTTGCCTGCCCTGGCAGTGTAGCCATTATTCATTGGACTGCTAAGCACAAGGTCAGCAGTTTGAAACCACCAGTCGCTCCCAGAAAGAAAAACGAGGCTTCACCAGTCCAGCCTCACAAACCCACAAGGACAGTTTTTGAGTTGGAATCAAATCGATGGCAGTGCTTTGGTCTGGGTTCTATTACCATAAGTCACGTGACCGTATGTAATGGGTGATGTCAAGGGAAACAAACCTCTGGCTCACAGGTCAAGACACATTCCAAGGTCAGCAAGGCCCCAGAGTGTACTGCTGAGTGGGAGTCACACTTGACGGCCGCCGGACAAGACAAAACTGTGGTGACATTGAAAAGATCAGTGCCAGCTACAAGGAGTTCCAGGGGTGGCTGAGGGGCAGACAGGCGGAGCCAGGGCAGGGAAGCCTAAGTAGTGTGTGTGTGTGGGGGGGGGGAGAAGGCTGCAGAAAGTCTGTGAGGGGGGGCAGGAATGGAATGAAGAGGCCATGGAATTTTCCTACGTTAAGGTCCCCTCTGCATTCTGTAAAGGCCATAACAGAGGGCACGCACCACTGCACATCTGTCACAACCCACAGGGTGACACAGTCACCCCCAGCAAACCTGGGCTCACGTTCATGATGATGTCAGTCTGGCTCCCGGCTTGTAATCAGAGCACCTCACGGCTGCCAGATGTTGACAGCAGCAGAAGCCACATGCGGCAGAAAAGGGGCCGAGGACGACAAGCTCCGTACTCGCTGCCCAGATTTCCTGCACCCTCCACCCGATCAAATAGTGATGTCCGATTTTATTCTTTAAAGGGCAGCAGAGCTGTAACCCACGTCCCGACTCACTAATCCGAGAGGAGATCACGCTGATCCACTCTGATCTGGGTGATGTTTGCTCCCCCTTCCATTGCTCAGTGATCTCTCTTGGGCTGTTTCATAGCCAGGTAAGGCAGCCCCCCAGTTAGAGACCCTCTTCCCCAGACTGGCTCAGGGGTCTCAGACCCAACCCCTGCCAGTTTCTCAGGCCTCTTGGACGTTGCTCCTTGGGTGCTGGAAGGCGTGTGCAGGTGGATAAAATGCCCCTCAAGGCACTTGCACCAGAGCTGTCTGTACTGGAGCTGGCTCCACTGACGCAGAGGAGGGCGGGCAGTGTGGCACACCTCACGGCATCCGTTCAAAGGAGTGACAGAGCACCCACTGAGCCCCCAATTTAAGGACACGTGCCCAGTGTCACCGGTAAGAGACCACACGTTTCAGTCTTGACCTCTGCATTTTCCTTTCACTTAAACATAGTTGGAAAGTTGTTCGATTTTTTAATGCAATTGTGTGGGAGATGGGGGAGGTGGTCTGCAGCTATGTGGGGCTAGGAGAGGACATGAACTGCCTGAGCCATATTCGTCCAAACCAAAAGAGGCCTCCTCAGGTACCAGGTCAGCAGCCTACCACCCCCACCTCCACCTCGTTAGGATGCTGGCCCAGCAGAGCAGAACAGCAGGGGCAATCAGGCTCCAGCAAGCGGCGGGAGTTGGTGCTCAGGCCTGCTGGACGCAGACTCTCCACCCCACCACCTCGGAGTGGTACCTTCTCCGCTCTTTCACCCGGATCTGCTCTGCCCTCTGCAGCCGGCCCACTTTGATCTCTGTGTACACAGCGCACAGCCCCCCTTCCCAGCCCTCTGTGCTTGCTGGAATGCTCGCCAGTGGGAGGAGATCATGTGGAACCATGTAGCCTAGCAGGTCACAGGCTCCTTTTTCCACCTGACTTGTCCTCATCGTTCCAGGGGGGAGGGGTCATCACAAAGCCAGCTGGAGATTCCCTTCCAGCTCAGAAGGACCAGCATCAGGGTGCCCTGTTCCTGGGAGCCAGTGAGGAACGATGAGGGGATGGCCCTTTGTCCCATGTCAGAAGGCCCCCTCGGCAGCTGCTTTGCCTCTCCGCACCTCAGCTTCCTCACCTGGGAAGCACAGGCAGTCGGTCCAAAGCCCCTGCATGGGACTTGGAAGGGTTGTGATGAGAAATCATTGAAACAAGATTCATCGATATTCAGCATGAAATAGAGGCACCAAATACACTCTCATCAATGCTTAAAGAAAAAATACATATACACACCCATGTGCGCATGTACACGGTATCTGTGTGGATACACATGTGTGTGCATATGCACGATATCTGTGTGGATGCATGTGTGTGCATATGCACTATACCTGTGGATACTCGTGTGTGTATGCACTATATCTGTGTGGATACACGTGTGTGAATATACACTTATCTGTGTGGATACACATGTGCGCACATACACTATATCTTTGTGGATACACATGTTTGTGAATATACACTATATCTGTGCATATAAACATGTGTGCATGTACATGATATCTGTGTGGATACACATATATGTGTATATGCACTATATCTGTGGATACGCACATGTGCATATGCACTACATCTGCATGGATACATGTGTGTGTGCACTATATCTGTGTGGATACACACATGTGCACATACACTATATCTGTGTGGATACACGTGTGTATATTCTTGTCTGTGTAGTGGTTACAAGTTGGGCTGCTAACTGCAGTGTCAGCAGTTCATAAGCACCAGCATCTCTGAGGGAGACATAGGAGGCTTTTTATAAAGAGTTAGTCGCGGAAACCCACAGGCATAGTTGTATTCTGTCCTGTAGGGTCGCTGTGCACCAGAGTGGACTGGGTGGCAGTGAGATACAGGTACAGACACCACACAGCTACATATCCTATGCACGTACTACATACATTCATACACACATACATCCACTCGCATTCACTTGCACATACATGTACACATAGACATATATGTAAGCATACAGACCCTAGATAATGCATGGCCTTGGAAATAAGACTGTCCTGACAGTGACCTCCATAAGAACCAGCACCTACGGGACCCAAGGACCCTCAGGGCACCGAGCACCTGGAACAAGTCAGGACTTTCCACCTCCTTCCTGGGCCTTTGTTACTCCCAAGGTGCAGGCACACCTAGACCACAGCCCAGCCCGAGGAGAACGCCGAGAACCCACCCCACTCACACGTAGAGATGATGGGACCCTCCTCCACCCAAGGCAGAGCGCATGCCTCTCCCTCTCTCCGGACCCCTGAACCCAGTTACCTGTCTGGGGTCCCATTCCCATGTCTGGCTCCACATCTGGCAACTGTCTTTCTAGCCACACCCAAACATATGGAAGGAAGGAGTGGGGAGGCTCGGCAATGGGAACCATTATTTTTAAAAAACAAACGAGGTCCTAAATACCAATTGATCGCTAAAAGGGCACTTACTGAGGCTTAGTAAGTACATAGAACATAAATCTGTTTGGCATGTAATTAATTCAAAATTACAGGAACACTAAATGTGTAATTAAATCTACACGGGATGTTTAGGCCTTTAGCTGGCATTTACAAAAGAAGCCACGGGAAAATTTATTAGCTGGCAATCTAGTGCTCAAAATATGGGCAAGCCCTGGGAATGTTGACTGAAGCCTAGCATGTTGTCACTCTGCTGTGGCAGAGCCAGCAGGAGCTCAGAGAGGGGAGAGGCCAGGCAGGGGCAGCTGAGGGAGACCCCAGTCGGACAGTTTCGTGACACTTGGCCTGGCTCATCCAGCTCAACAGGTATTTTCAGTCGGCTGGATAATAAACCAGGAGAAAGACGGGCTTCCTACTTCCGTAAACAGTTACAAACGCACAGGGGCAGAGGGTCCCTGTCCTAGAGGGTCACTCTGAGTCGGCATCGAGTCTCGGCTATAATGGCAGTGAGTTTGTTGGTTTGTTGATTTTGTACAAGTACACCATCCAAGCTCTTGAGAATGCACTTTATCACTTGGTGAATAGGTTAAAAATGTGAGAGAAGAAAAATGTCCCAGAGACCTGGTCGGTGGAGCAGAAATGCTATATTTGGAATCTTCGCCAATTGACCAACTTGGCTGCTTTGCAGATGAATTAAATCTCTCTTGTTGTTTGTTTGGTCTTTGTTGTTTTGGGGTTGGCGTTCTGTTGTTTTTCCCAGCCTGCTTTAAATCAAAAGTATAACCGGAGAAACATGTGGAAGGAAGTCTCTCCAAAGTCATTCACAAACTCTGGTTCCTCCTGTTCATTTCAACATTCCAGATCAGGCTGAAAGGAGCGCTGGTGGCACCATGGTGAAGCACTCACCTGCCGACCTACAGGTGAGGTTTTCCAACCCGCCAGCCCACCCCACCCCCACCAAAGCCAGATGGGTCAGTCTGCTCCTGTGAAGATATGCCGCCTTGGAAACCCAACATGGCAGTTCCCCTATGTCCTAAAGGGACATCATGGATTGGGATAGACTCAGTAGCCCAACACCACCACCGGTATCTTCAAACACGGGATCTTGTTGCTTCTCACCAGAAACCTGGAGACACACAGCCCATGGCAGGCACAGCGTTGCTGAAACACTGTCTCTGTTTCTTGCCCGTCACCTTCAGTTTGGGGACTTATCATCGCTCTGGCCACAAGACTGCTGCCACAGCTCCGGCCATCATGCCTGTGGGCCAGGACAAAGTAAGGAACACTGTGGGCCCTGTGGTTTAGGCACTGGGTTGCTCATCACAAGGGCAGCAAGGGAACGGTGCGCTCTCTGCTCCCGTAAGGATGTAGTCTCTGGGACTCTCTGGCGCACCCTGCTCTGTCCTAGAGAGTGACAATGAGGTGACATTGCCCCGGTGGCAACTGGGTGGGTTCTACACAGGTGAGAAGGATGGAAAACATATGCCACCTGGCAAGAAGGATCGCAGTGCCAACACCAATGTTGGGAGATAGCACACGAACGCCATGGGCTCCAAAGCAGACTGATACCTGACGTTCCCAGGGGCCGCCGTGCTGCAGTGCCACCTCTGGCTGGAAGGTGACACCGAGGAAGGGTGTCTTGGGCGGAGGCTGTCTCCCCACAGGGCTTTTCTCACTCAGTCCTCGTGACCAGACATTTAGCTTCTGTTGTGGAGTGGAGACTCCATATTCCCTGAGAAGCGTAGCTAGCCCCTCTTAGTTGTTCTAAGGCACTTTCAATAGAGAGCTGTCCCAACATGCCATGAGCCTGGAGTTGGGAGTCAATTTCTGGGGAGACCAGGTCTTATAGAGAATGGGTTTTTTAACTGGGGTTTTATAAGGTGGATAGGAGTTCGCCAGTGGATTAAGTAAGGGTGGAGAGAAAGACGTTCAGGCGGAGGGAACATCGTGTACAAAAATAAGATGGGGACCAGGTTGTGTGAATGAGACAGAAGCCAGGGTAGGTACCACCATGAGAGGTGAGAGGTGGAGGTGGGTTGGGAACTCAGACCTGGAGTTCTCCGTGCGAGTGGTGACAGGGACACATTAGGCAATGCAGGTGATGCTGCGGTTCAGAAGAGATGTGAAGCTAGTGGGAGATGTGCCAGTGCCAAGCTGTTGCCTTTGCCACTTCCAGGGGGCCCTCCCGGGAACACTCCCCAAACTCTAGATAGCCAGTGCCCCTCCCACCACCCCTCAAACCAATGCCTGGTAGACGTATCCACACCCACGCTGAGAGGGCCACCACACTGCAGCTGCAACCGTTCAAAGGACACGAACTCACCCTCCCTCACTGGGGCCCCTATGCACAAACCGTACCTTTTCTGCCAGAAGGCAAGCCATCGAGAATCTTAAGGGTAGGACTTAGTATTTTTAACTTCATGTGCGAAGCTGCAAGAGGGGCTTTATGCAAACACAGCAAATATATATGTATGTGTGTGTATGTATACATATATATATCTCCCCAAAAGTCATCATAATTAGGCTTATTTCAAAATCAGATCTAATATTAATTCTCAGGCAATAACACTCATTGGAATGAAAAGACTTGATTACGCCATAGGAATTCTAATGAATTGCATCTACCATTTCTCCACCTCACCCCCACCCTGTCTTCTCTAAGTGTTTTAAAGTTTAAAGTCTGTATTTAATTTTTGTTTTTTATTTAGTTTGTTTGTTTTGTTTTTTTAAGGTAACATTATATACAGTTAGGAAAACACTGGCCTGTGAACTTTTTGGCTTTGCAGTGGGAAGAACCTGGCTCTTGGGAGCCATGGTAACAGGGGGCAGAGTGCATTGTGGGAAAAGTATGAAGGGGCCCCTGACCCCAGAGGAAGTTAATGATTCCCTGCAGGATGCCGGGTCACCATGTGACTAGGCAGGGAGGCACAGGCTGGCAAGGGGGCAGGGAGAACCAGGGAGCAGGATCTACAGAAGTTAGTACGAGGGAGCATCAAAAAGTTCAGGGACAAACGCCATGATCTTGTGATGTCACTTCTCCAGGAACTTTCTGAGGGCCGCTTGTCTCTGCACCTGGGCCCAAAGCACCAGGGGGAGAGATCCAAAGGCAGCCTTTCCCCAGGACAGAGCTCAGAGGCAGGGATGATGGAGAGGAGGACTGAGTGTGGGGAGCGGAAAGAATGCAGTTTCATGGGGGTGGCGAGAGTCCCCCTAGCAAACTCTGCACAGGAATTACTGAAGGGAAAGTCAATTTGCTCTCGAAACTTTCACTCAGCTCTCAATAAAGTAAAATAAACACCAGCGGAGAGAGGAGAAGGAGGGGTAGGAGGAGGGGGAGAGGGAGGGGCCGGAGGGGGGGAGGACAAGGATGAAAAACAGTGGGAGGAGGACAGAAAGGCTACAAATGCTCATCGTTTTCAGCTCCGTGGGTTTTGCTCTTTTTCAGCTTCTTAAAAGGTAAAGAAAACAAAGCCTCTCAGAGGTTTGGGTCCGCAAAGGAATAGACCCAAAGCCTCAAACATTCTTCTCTGTCTCCTCTCCCCTTCATGGAGCTTCTGAGGAGAGCAGAGGGGTCTGCAGTGAGGGCCGCCGTGTCCAGTCCCCTCGAGGGAACCTGAGTTTGGCAGCATGACCCACTGCACGTGGCAGGCCCTCCGGCAGATGGGGACAGAAACCCAGGTCTCTGCCTCGCCTTTCCAGCAAATCTGATCGGGCCCAGGACTGCCCATCAGTTAAAGGGCGTTATTCATGCCAGCCGGCTTCGAATGGGTAACTGCTGCCGATTCTCACCGCCATCAAGACAATCCCAACTTGGGGACAGGACAGGGCTGGATTGCCCCCGTGGGATTCTGAGACGGGGGCTCTTTATGAGAGCAGGAAGCCCAGCTGTCCCCAAGGATCCCAGGGACACAGAACCTTCTCGAGAGCACACCAACCATCCATCGATTCACTGGCTGGGAGAGTTTCGTGTTTGGGGGGTTGGGGAGGGTGCTGTTGGCCTGGGGTGGGCAGACATGCTCTCAGTTGGTGTGCTGGGGGCTGGGGCATCGATACACCCTCACTCAGCAAAAGGGGAAGCTGACTTTAAAGAGTCAAGCAGGCCTAGGGCGGTGGCAGCCTCCCCCAACGCCTGTGGGGCTGTGCACATGGTGGGATCCAGATGTGAATTCACAGGCTGCCATGTGGGGTGTTTCTGGGGGGCTAGGAACCATGTAGACACCTCTCCCCACTGAAGACTGAGTGATGCTCCATCCAAGTGGGCGAGGCTCCCTGGCACCCCCACCCTCGGGAGTGGGCCTGGAGATGCGGTGACCCAGCCTGTGCCCCGTGCCCTGCATCCCTGTCCATTTCCACAAAAGGGATTCACAGCCCAACAGCCTCGGGAGCGCCAGGTAATAACACGTCTCTTTGTCTTTAAATCGCTTCTTTGTAACCACAAACATGTATGTTTTTCATAAAGCCCTGGAAATTGTACTAGGCCCTGGGGAGGGTGCCGGGGGGCGAGGAGGGTGCCAGGAGATGAGCGGCCCGCCGCTGCAGAGGTACAATGTGCCGTTTGTAACAATTATAGTAATACACCTGTACCGCCATTGTCAGCGCGAGCGGCCACACTGGGGCTCATTAGTATTGTATTAGGGCTGCGTGGGGAAAACAGATAATGGCCCGTAATGAAAAATGCCAAATTTCCTATATCATAAAAATGAACTTGATTAATGAAAATCACTTTCAGGGAAAGAGTTACAGCGTGGTTAGAAATAAAAAATGATGTATTAATCCGACATTCTTACAGATGGCCCCAACCTCCTGACAACTGCTATTCATTTGAGATGCTATTAGCATGCATAATTATGCTAATTAAGTTGTAATTAAGCACCAATTCTTCAGAGGGCTTTTTTTGTCGATCATTTAATACAACTCCGGGTTTGCAAGGCGCGCGGCTTCAGGCTTTGTACCGTGTCTCATTCAAGAGGGCGGCCCGAATTTCTCAGCAGAGAGTCGGCAGCTGAGGCTCCGAGAGGCGCGATAATCCTTGTTTTGGGTAAAGAAAAGTCAGTAAATACCAGTGGGCCCTGCCAGTTGTTGATAAAATAATGAAGGCTTTCTGCTAAAATGAGCACAGTTCAAGCCAGGGCAATTACAATGAACACAACATGTGTAATTATCAGGAGCGGTAGAGCCATTGTCCCATTACAAGGTCGGTCTTACTCTTTTCATGTGAAAGGGGAAAAAGGAGAAGGAAAGAAAGGGGACTAAGGAGGACATTCAAGAAGGAATAATGAGGGGAAATGGCATGGGGCTGTATCAAGAGCAAAATCCATCTCAGCTGGGGCGGGGCTGAGAGAGAAGCCAGCAGGAGAGGCTTGGGGCTGGAGCCAAGGGCTCTCAAAAGCAACCCTGTAAAAGACACCGCAAACGCACACCCCAGGGCTGCTTGTCCACAGAGACCAAGGCGGCCCCTTTAAGGGAGAAGTTCGTAGAATGGGCAAATTCAAGGATAAAAGCGTGCCAACCAGCTTGACGGGAATTGGAGCAGTGGCATTTTTGTTTTTTAATCTATCAAGCACGTGTCTGATGGATACACCACCAACATATTCATCCATCAGCGAGGGCTACTTCGGTGACTCGCCTGTGCCACCAGCATCACAAATACCAGCAGCGCCACCAGTGGTGGACGGGTTTCGTGGAGCTTCAAGGCGAAGACCAACTAGGAGATTCATGTCTGGACAAAAAACAAAAAAAACAAAACTGGAAGTCTCAGGAACAACCGTGGGGTGCGGTCTGATACGGCGCCGAAGGGAAGACGGGCCCCCAGGACGGGAAAGCACTCCCAGTGCGAGTGGAGAAGGGCTGCCTCCACCCAGTAGGGTCGCCCTTCATGATGTGCAAGGGGTAAAGCCTCTGGACCGTCACCTGCTAAAGAGGCCAGATTCACAATGAGCTCAGTCTAGTAGACGTCAATGACGGAACAAGACCAGCTCAGCAAGACGGGCTGACACAGTACACTGGGCTCAAACCCAATGCTTGTGAGGATGACCTGGGGGTGCTTTGTGTTGTTGGACATTGGGTGGGTGTGTTAGAACCGAAACCAAGGTACCTAACTAACAATGCTGGACACAGATGTGAGACGTGTTTCGTCTCCTCGCTAGTTCGACTATGACTGTGCCAGTATGGCCGGCTCTACAAAACAGACACACAGAGGACAGCGAGGATGGTGCTCCAAGAAGGGTGGGGTGGGAGGAGGGGACCAGAGTCAGCAGGGCCATTTTCGTGAACCCCCGGGCTATCTGCATGCCACACGGGACTGTATGGCAGAATCAATACTCGGATCTCAAAAAGCCCTAGCACCTAGACCATCACACCCCGTCTCCCAGTCACCACAGAAACCCCACAGCCTGTTGCTGGAGGAAGGGTCCTTGGAAGTTCTCCTATGCGCCTTCTCCGGTGTAGGTCCCCCCTCCCTCTCACAACCAAGGCATTAAAGAAAGAAAAACAATGGGGTGGTGGGGGAGGATGGGAGAAAACCATTTCTAAGGAGAGGTGCTTTGCTCTCTGTTCGACTCCAGATTCAACTTGGACATGGTCTGTTCACGGAGCTTCGGCCTCTGGAAAACAGACTCCTGGGATTGAGCTCAGCAGAAATCAGTTCGTTTCATCTTCACTCTGCTTGCAGAGCAGGACAGGAGGGAGGGCCCAATGTTGGAAGAAGCACCAAGAGGTGGAGATATCACTTCCTGGGTCGCCCAGGTATGAGGTGGCACATTTAACAAATGGTGGAGCCTAGCCCAGTGCCCTCATTTACAGGAATATCCCATAGCTGCTCTGAGCAGCCCTCACAGGAGGGTCTGGGGGAGGAGAATGGACTGTTAGCAGGGGTGAGGGGTTTCCACTTCACACAGATGCTTGGTGTACCCCCCTACAGTATGGAATGTCCAAGTGTCACACCATGGAGTGGCGGTGGGTGGGTGGTTTTGCTCTGCTCTTACAATCCCCGTGTGACTCCCACTCCCAAAATACTGTGGTGCAACCCAAAGTGTGACAGGAGTGGAACATCAATAGGGGCCACACCCATGTGAATGACAGATATGGCAGGACAAGGAGGGGATGGGCTGCTGCCACACACGGCGTTTATGAAATCCACTGCCACCGAGGCATCCCAGCTCATAGCGACCCTACATGGTGTTCCCCAGGCTGAATCGTATGGAGCACCACCAGCCTCAGTTCTCTCCCTCGGAACAGCTGGTGGCTCGACTATGGCTGGTGGGTGGTGTCCATTGCTTACCCAGCAGTCGCGCCAGGACTCCACAGAGGAAGGAACATGAAAGTACACCCTGCTTTAACCCCACATACCAGGAAATCCTAAGTGAAATCAGTGAAATCAGTATATAAACCCTTAAGGTGAATTCAAACTTTAACAAGAAGAAAATGGTTTTCTGTATGATACAGAATCTTTCTGTTGTTAAATATGGCATCAGAAGCACCGATCATAAAGGAACACATGACAGTCTTTGACTACAACTAACTAGCAGCTTCTGCATGACTACTGACAGCATTAAAGTGTAAAGAGACAGGGCACACAGGATCAGGAGTTGGCAAAAGCAAATAATATTTAATACTCCTTAGAAAATACCTCCATTAAAATGTTTTAATATTTTTGAGGCCTTACTGAAGATCAGTTGTCTATATGCTGATGATTTTATTTCTGGATTTTCTGTTCCTTTCTATTGGTCTGATTATCTGTGATTATACCAGTACCATGGTGTTTTGACTACTGTGTATCATAGGTGTTAAACTCCGGAAAAGCAAGCCCTCCAACTTTATCCTTTTCCTTGAGGAGTTCTTTGCTAATTCTGGGCTTCTTCTCTTTCCATATGAATTTGGTAGTCAGTTTTTCCAGTTCTTTGAGGAAAGATGCTGGTATTTGAATTGGATAACATTGAACTTATATTGTGCCTTGGGTAGGATTGACATCTTTACTATGTTGACTCTTCCAATCCATGAACATGGGATATTCTTCCATCGTGGAGGTCAACTTTGGTTTCTTGTAGTAGTGTTCTGTAATTTTCCTTGTACAGATCTTTTGCATTTTGGGTTAAATATATCCCTACTTTGTGCTTGGCTACTGTGAAGGGTACTACCTTCTTGTTCTCCTCTTCCATGATCTAGTCCAATGTATATAGTAATCCAATAGACTTCTGTTTGTTGATCTTGCATCCTACCACTCTACCATATTCCTCTATCACTTACAGCACTGTTGTGAGTTTCTAAGGTTTTCAATATATAGAATCATGTCATCAGTGAATAATGATAATTTCACCTCTTCTTTCCCTAGACAAATACCTTTAATATCTTTCCATTGCCTTATGCTGGTAGCTAGGACCTCAAATACAATGTTGAATAAAAGTGGGGACAAGGGGCATCCTTGTCTGGTCCCCTTTTTCAGTGGGATTTTTTTCATCTTTTCTCTATTGACTATAACACTAGTTGTTGGTTTTTCATATATAGCTTGAATTATATTGAGGAATTTTCCTTCTATTCCTATCTTGAGTGTCTTAATTAGGAATGGGTGTTGAATGTCAAATTCTTTTTCTGCATCTGTTGATGTTATCATGTGGTTCTTGTCCTTCTTCTTGGCAATATGATGGATGATGTTGAATCATCCCTGGTGTTGAATCATCCCTGAATCCCTGGAATGAATCCCACTTGGTCGTGATGGATTACTTGTTTAATATACTTTTGTATTCTATTGGCCAATATTTTGTTAAGAATTTTTGCATCAATGTTCATTAGAGACATTGGTCTGTGGTTCTCTATTCTTGTGGGATTCTTGCCCAATTTAAGTGTCGGTGTGATACTAGCTTCATAGAATGAATCTGGGAGTTTGCCGTCCTTTTCTATGAGCTGGGTATTGGTCTATGTGCATATATATTCATATGTTAAAGTAGCAGATGGACTTTGGGCCCCTACTCAACTCCCTCAACACAAAACACCCTGTTCTAATAACCTGGCACTGTGTGATACTCACCTTCCTGACACAATCACTGAAAAAAAAAAAGGCTGCGTAAGTAAATATGGTAAAGAAAGCTTATGGTGCCCAGCTATTAAAAGATATAATATCTGGATGGTACAAATATTTAACAAGGTCAGCTATTTACTGACAAGGACTCATTTAAGACCATCAGAGGCACCTCGGAAGAGAAACCTGGAACTCTGTCTCCAAACAAACCTGCCACTGAACACCCTCAAGAGTAAAGTTCTCCTCTGACAATACCTGGCAGTGACCTTGAAGATGCCCAACCTCTGCCCATCTGTCACTTCCTTTCTGCTAGAGATGCGCATACACACACACACACACGAAACCAAGACATGAATGTGTTCTGTGAGCAAAATTAATTAATGAATGAATACATAAATAAATGAATATATAAATGTATGAATGAGTGAATATATAAATAAATGAAAAAAAGAAAGAAAAAACTAAGGGCTCATCAGAAGAAAAACGGATAAACTGTTATGTTCACATAATGAAAAATCCAGTGTCTCAATGAAAGCAGGGGATAGGTGTGCGGAAGTCTAAGAGCAAGAGGAACGCGGGTGAGCAGCGTGGCGCATCCACTCCCGCACACAGATACCACACCTTCCCCACCTGTAATTCGCCCGTGCAGGAAATGCAAGACATTGTATGGACAGGAAGGATACCCACTTCCTCTTGGGGCCTGAGGGGGAGCAGGGTGGCGAGAGTACAAAGGAGGACTCCTTGATATATGTTCCATCTCCCCCACCAACAATTACAAGAACCAAGAAGAAACTGAGAAGTATCCAAACGATCCTAAAACGCCCACATGGGAAACTTCATCCTTTTGCATTAACTGACGTGAGTACTTGATGATGTCACTTTTCCGTATTTTTGAGAACAGGTAAGAAACCCAGTTTTCCCACCTGATGTGCAATGCAGGTCCACGAGACTAGGTCGTACAGGGTTGGATGACCCACAAAGGGGCAGGCCCTTGAATCACAGAGGGAGGTAGTGTCCCCAGGAAAGAGAGTACCGAGCAGGCCGCAGCAATGGCGGACGCAGAGGGCCTGCTTGCAGGGTCCCATCCTCCTGGCTCCAGGCACCTAGCCTGAGCCATGCGCAATGGCTGTTGGCCTCAGATCCTTCTCCTGAGTCACAGACTCTAGAGCATCGTCAGGCTTAACCCTTGAACTTCACAGACGACAGAATGGGGTGGCCTAGTTGAATCACGTGCCCAAGAATGCATAGCACCTAGTGAGCAGGACTGACACTAGACCCTCATCCCCAGCCCACCGCCACCACCACCACCACACCACCTACCCCATGTGCACACACTATCATGACAATTGTGTCCACCAAGTGCCCCCTAACCTGCACTCAAACCCACTGCTGTTGGGGCCACTAGTCTCACAGAGACCCTATGGGACAGGGCCAAACTGGTCCACAGATTTTCTCATGCTGGTACATCAGTGTGGAGTCAGGTGGCCTCTGCTTTCTCCCAGGGAACCACTGGTGGGTTCAACCCCCCTGCAGACCTTACTGTTAGCAAGGTAATGCTTAATGCATGGCACCCCCAGAGCATTTTCATGCTTCCTGGGCCACAACAATAACTCCCTGCCCTCAAGTTGATTCTGACTCATAGCCGCCCCATAGGGCAGGCTAGAACTTTCCAAGTCTGGCTTTCTGAGACCGCACCTCTTCACAGCAGTGAAAAGCCTCATCTTTCTCCGAAGGAGCAGTTGGTGGTTTCGAACTGCTGACATTTTGGTTAGTAGGCCAATGTGTTACCCACTATGCCATGAGGGTTTCAAAAGAACGAAAGGTAGGGACCGGGTGGGACTTAAAGGAGGGGGGCGCACAGCCGGCAAGACAGGGCTGGCCCCTGCTAAGCTCTGCAGACTGGCCCGTGGCTCTTCTTACTCAGGCTGTGCGGATTTCCACAGCCAGGCACATCTGGGAATCAACAGGGTGCCAGAGACTCTTGGAGAATTCAGTGAGCCTTCTGCTTATCCCACCCCAGTCCTGGCCACTCTGAGCCCTTTCAGAAGCACTCTTTCAAGACTAACGTCACACAGCATGCCGACAGGCGGGTCTGTGGGGCTGCTGTGTCTCCCTGTTTCAGAGTGACATAGTGAGAAACACAGGTGCGTCTATGAATAAAATCCAGGATCTCATCCGATCAGTAACAAGCGCGCAGCCAGGGTGAGGGGTGTCATGGGCATTGCTCTGAAGATCGCAGACCAAAACCCCGGTGAAACTAAACAACAAAACCAAACAGCAGAAGCAGAACCCACGTCAAGAAAGGCTTCGGGCACAAGATGTTCCTGACTCCGGCATTTATCATTGTAAAACCAGGTAGAAAAACATAAGGTTAGTCGGAGCATGTCCTGGTCCTCTGCTCTCTCAGAAACAGGCATGTCTCCTGTGACTGTGATCAGACTTAGTTTGCTGCCCAGATATGACTGCTTACAAGCTGATGGTGTGTGGCAGCCTGCATCCAGCAAGTCTACTGGGACCATTTATCCAACAGAAATGTGTTCCCTTGTGGGAAACTGGGGACCAGGAAGAGAGTGTGTGTGAACAACTTCTTTATTCTCATATTTAAGAAGCCTAGGAGGCCAGGGTTCTGGGTGGAGGGAGGCCTAAACACTTGTGAGTTAGAGGTGAGTCCCAATCACATTCTCATAATTAAGATTAATTCCCCACAATATCCTCCTATAATAGTGCTACCTTAAAGTGACCTCTTAGAAGCACATGGCTGATGGCCGTCTGGCCACCAGCTTGATCTGCAGGAGTAGGCATGTTGCCATTGTCGTCCATGCTCAGGAGACAGTCACTCCCCTCACCTGCCCGCAGAACTGGTGTTAGGTTACTCCCCCAGTGAGCTCAGGGACCTCTAGAGTTAAGCTACATCCCACTTTGTTACGTATGGGGTTACCTGCAATTTGGGGAGCTTGCGTGCTCTGAGACTGTATAAATCGATGTAAGAATAAATTCTCTCTCTCTCTTCCAGAACTGGTTCCTGATACCATGGAGGAGGTGAGCACCCCAAAACTTTTGTCTCCCCTAAATGTCTTCCCTTCAATTACACAACCGTCCCTGAGGACCCATGTGGATGTGGACTGGATCCCATATTCACTCTGAGCCCCTGCATCACAGCGTGGTCATTTTGACAACCTTTTACATCAGTCTCATCCCGCTGTTGCTGTGGGGCTTTCGATCACATCATACGCGTGCGGAAATGGGCCACTGAACAAGGAAGACCAAAGAATCCATACATGGGAATGATGGTGCCGGTGAAGAAAGATGGAGAGTACCCTGGACTGACAGAAGAACAACCAGCTCTGTCTGGAAGAAGCACAGATGAGGCTCCTTGGAAGAAGCAAGGATGCTGAGACTTCCTGTGGTGTGTTTTGGACATGTCATCCGGAGGAATCCGCCTCTGGAAAAGGACATCCTACTTGGTAGAATTGGGCAGTGAAAAAGAGGAAGGCCCTTAATGAGATGGGTGGACCTGATGAAGCAACAATGGGTTAAAATGGAAGAACCAGTGTGAGGGTGGGGCAGGACCGGGAGCGACCCACTCTGCGGCACACGTGGTAGCCATGAGTCAGACCTGACTTGGTGGCACCTAATGACAAGTGCACACTTAACCAGACGAGCCAAAATCACACCCAAACCCACTGCTGCTCAAGCCCATATGGGGTTTCCATATAGGGTTTCTGAGTCTATAAATGTTTATGGGAATAGACTAAGGTCCAATGTAAACATAGTTTTTATAACAACCCACTGCCATTGAGTCAATTACAGCTCCTAGCAGACAGAGTAGAACTGCTCTCTAGGGTTTGCCAGGATGTATATCATCACAGAGGCCAACAGCCTGCACACCTCCAGCTGCTGACCTGGCGGCGAGCAGCCCGGCACTCACCCACTATGCCACCAGGGCTCCTGTAACTTTTATACACATTTGGAAAACCATCATTTCATATGACTCACTGTGATGCTTAAGGCTTTGGGTCAACTTGGCTGGACCAGGATTCTCAGTGGTTTGGCTGTTAACACCTAGTAATCCTCCATGACTTACCTGACACAATGTAGTC